>NC_069500.1:956573401-956770901 GCF_027579735.1 Bombina bombina
TTTATCTGGTAAACAACAACTAATTACTGCAACAAGTGGGAGTGGGGGGAAAGGAAGGTTCTGATTGGTTTAAGCAAAGGAAGGAAGGGGAGTGTTTATTGTAAACATGTGGTTACTTAGGCCTATTTAAGGGCGATTAAGATATAGATAGAGCATACAAGCCTGAGGAAACGGGGTTACCCCCGAGAAACGCGTCGCTTTACTTCTCTATATACCATAAGAGATTTGATTTTAACACGCCAGCTGTAATGTGCTACATTACTGGCTATTTTATTCTGTATAATAAATGCTAGTTTTATGATTCACGAAGTCTGGTGTGTGCATCAATCTCTTCTAAGTAACCCAAAGGCTTTCCAGCCTTTCTCCCTTGTTCCAACCTTTAGGATACTATCCAGGCAAGGACTGCCTTGCAGGACATCCACCTCTCCAGGACATCACGACGGGGATTCGTATATACAGCCAGCTGGTTTGCTGTTTAGAATACCAGCCTGCCTCTAACAGGCACAAGAGAGTGCCTTCACGTTTGTGAGTATCCTGTGTCTTGTCCAGATTCACGTCTTGGTATCCATTGATCTACACATGTGGCGCCTCTGTTTCTGTTTTTTACAGTTGTCCATATAAGAAAATTACATCACTTGTGAAGTGAAGACCGAGAGCTGCCTTTTCCACTTTTCCCTTTTTCAGACGGACTTATTTTGGGACTTTTGATTTGCACCGTTTATATTGGACATCTTCCAGTGTAACGTGTGTATTTTCACATATATACATTTGTATTTGTTTTTTTTTTTTTTATTTACATATCATAATAATTTTTTAATTAAGTTTATATTTGATTTCAACAATTTATATATTAATTCTATAGCAACTTTGTATTTTAGTTATGCTTTTATTTTTATATGGGTTCATTATTATTATATATTTACACTAGGGCCACCCACACCACCTGTTAAGTAAGCGCCTCCTATAGGTTATCTGTGACACATAGTCACAGAGTTTCCAGTTTGTTATATACTTTGCCTGCAGACAAGATGGTGTCTGCAGGCAAGATGGTGCCGGGTGCTGCCCTTCTAAGGGCATGGCTTCAGTCTGGAGGGTGTTCCTAGCTTGCCTCATCATTAGAGGCAGGCTAGTAACATCCAATCAGAAATTGCCTCTAAATGTGATCACTTGTTAGAGTGATCACCATTTGGTTGATCAAGTCAATATTTGTAAATATTGACTATGACCACCATGGATCTGCCTCCCTCTCCTCACTTGTTGTTTAGTGAAGGAGAGAGACAGATCTGTATTGAGAGGGAGAGTGCCATTGCATTTAAATTTTGAAAAATATCAGACCCAAAGGCTCTTTTCAGAGCCACTCTGTTGTTGGTATATATATATATATATATATATATATATATATATATATATATATATATATATATATATATATATATATATATATATATATATATATATATATATATATTTATTTATATATATATATATATATATATATATATATATATATATATAATTTTTAACCCCATCTGTGCCATTGATCTCTGCATAAGCATTGATCTTGCACAGGAGCACACAGCAGCACCTTTTTTTGCTGTCTGCATTTTTTTAGGGGTTAATTTAAAAATATAATTTTTTTAATTAATTTTTTATATCACTGCTTTAGGCATTGATTATAGTTAATATTTTTAGGCGTTGATATCACTGCATTGATATACAGGCTCTTCTAAGAGTCATTAACACCTTCTGTGCGCAGATCACTGCTTTAGGCGGTGGTTAATATTTATTTAATTTTATTGTAAGACCCAAAGTCTCTTATAATAGCAATTAACCCCTTTTTTGCTGCAGATAACTGCTTTATCACTGCTTAGGCATTTATTTAAATTTATTTAATTTTTTTTGTAAGAGCCATTAACGTAGGTTCTGTGCGTAGATCACTGCTTAGGCATTGATTAATTTTATTGTAAGACCCAAAGCCATTAACCCCTTTTTGTGCCGCAGATCACTGCTTTAGGCATTGATATCACTGCTATTTAATTTGTTTGTAAAAGCCATTAACCCCTTTTCTGCAGCAGATCACTGCTTTAGGCATTGATATCACTGCTATTTTTTTTTTTTTGTAAAAGCCATTAACCCCTTTTGTGCCGCAGATCAATGCTTTAGGCATTGATATCACTGCTATTTAATTTGTTAATTTTAATTTTATTGTAAGACCCAAAGTCTATTATAATAGCCATTAGCCCCTTTTGTGCTGCAGATAACTGCTTTATCACTGCTTAAGCATTAATTTAATTTTTTTTGTAAGAGCCATTAACGTAGGTTCTGTGCGTAGATCACTGCTTAGGCATTGATTAATTTTATTGTAAGACCCAAAGCCATTAACCCCTTTTGTGCCGCAGATCACTGCTTTAGGCATTGATATCACTGCTATTTAATTTGTTTGTAAAAGCCATTAACCCCTTTTGTGCCGCAGATCACTGCTTTAGGCATTGATATCACTGCTATTTAATTTGTTTGTAAAAGCCATTAACCCCTTTTGTGCCGCAGATCACTGCTTTAGGCATTGATATCACTGCTATTTAATTTGTTTGTAAAAGCCATTAACCCCTTCTGTGTGTAGATCACTGCTTTAGGCATTAATATATATTTATAATGGCACAGCGTTTTTATACTGCTGACGAGGCTTATGCCATCCTGGCTTCAGATTCTGATGCCTCTGCCTCTGACGCAGGCTCTGATTTTGACCCTGGTCAGTGCTCAGATACATCATCTAGTGAAATAAGTGTATCTAGAAATGAATCTAGTGCTAGTGATGTATCTGTGGCTTCTGAGCCCCCTGCCAGAAGGAGACGTGTTGCTCCAGCTGCTGAGGAGTGGGTAGTGCCTAATCTCCAGAGGCCAGATATCCCTCCTTTCACAGAAAATCCTGGCATCAATCTGGATGTCACAGGATTTACCCCCCTTCAATTTATGCAGCTTTTTATGGGGGATGATGTTTTGGGGAACATTGTCTCCCAAACTAATGTGTATGCCCAGCAATTCCGTGCTGCTAAGCCTCAGTCTTTTTGGGCAAAGCAGCAATGGGCCCCCATTGACGTGTCAGAATTTCTAAAATTCTGGGCACTCACAATGCTGATGGGCATAATCAAGAAGCCATCCATCCGCTCCTACTGGAGCACTAGCCCCATCTGCTGTACCCCCATTTACAGACAGTCTATGCCTAGGCAAAGGTATGAAATGATACTTCGTTTCATGCATTTTAATGACAACAGCCTTTGCCTCCCTAGGGAGCATCCCCAATTTGACAGGCTGTACAAGATCCGCCCCCTGATAACCCACTTCACTGCCAGGTTTGCAGAGGCTTATACACCTGGAAAGAATATCTGCGTAGATGAATCCCTGATGAAGTATAAGGGAAGGCTGGGATTCAAGCAGTATATTCCTTCCAAGCGCTCCAGGTATGGAGTGAAAGTGTATAAGCTCTGTGAAAGCGACAGTGGGTATACTCAGGCCTTCCGGGTGTATGAGGGAAAGGATACCCAGCTTGACCCTCCAGGTTGCCCAGAACATATGGGAACCAGTGGCAAGATTGTCTGGGACCTAATTCAACCCCTAATGAACAAAGGGTACCACTTGTATCTTGATAATTTCTATACAAGTGTCCTTTTATTCAAACTACTGTATTGTTTTGATACAGTAGCTTGCAATACTATCCGTAAGAACCGCATAGGATTCCCAGAGCAACTGTCACGCACCCAGCTACGAAGGGGGGAGACCTCAGCTCTGCGCCAAGAGGAGCTCTTGGCAGTCAAATATAGAGACAAGAAGGATGTATACCTTCTCAGCACCATCCACACTGAAAGGACTGTGGAGGTCTCTGTACGTGGCACAGCTGAGGTCACAAACAAGCCAGTGTGCATCAAGGCCTATAACCGGCATATGGGTGGGGTTGATCTGGCAGATCAGCTGCTTCAACCCTACCTAATTATGCGGAAGACAAGGGCCTGGTACAAAAAGGTTGCAATTTATCTTATGCAAATTGCAACCTACAACGCTTTCTTGTTGAACAAAAAAGCAAATCCCGAAATGAAACTCACTTTTTTGCAGTTCCAGCTCCAGGTCATTTCGGTGATTTTGTACCAAGATGCACCTGCTCCCCAGGCGGTGATGGGGGAAAGCAGAGTTGGGGCTACCCACTTTATTTTTAAAATTCCTCATACTACCACACAGCAGAAACCACAAAAAAGATGCAGAGTCTGCTATAAAAGGGGGCTGAGAAAGGATACCACATTCTACTGTCCTGATTGCCCTGGACAACCTGGACTCTGCATTGGTGACTGCTTTAAACGCTACCATACATTGGTGAAATTTTAATTTTTTTTACATTTACTGTTCCTGAATTTATTTTTATTTTTTTACTTTTACTGCTCCAGACTTTTTCTTTGCAATAATTTACAACAGGATCTCCTAAATTAGAGTAAAAAAGCAGTGTGTGTGTAAAACTGAAAATTGAAAAATTACCACCATACACTGTCTCCAATTTGTTTGGCTAAAACGGTTCCATCAAAGGCATCAAAGCACTCCATATACAATACTTTGGGGTGTCAACATTTCAAATATATACACTTTCATGCCAATAAATAGACCTGGGGTATGCGATTGGCCCCAAACTAAAGATAGGCCTATGAGAAGAAATACTCTCACTTTTAACTAAAATTACAAGACATAAAATTCTAACAGAACCTTCCCAAACTTCTGGCAAACCTATACATGGGGGGCATAGGTGTACTCAGGAGGTCTTATAGAAAACAACCTGTATTGTGTTTTTGCAATAACTTACAACAGGCTCTCCTAAATTATAGTCAAACAATGTAAAACTGAAAATTAAAAAATTACCACCATACACTGTCTCCATTTTTTTTGGCTAAAACGGTTCCATCAAAGGCATCAAAGCACTACATATACAATACCTTGGGGTGTCTACATTTCAAATATATAAACTTTCATGACAATAAATAGTCCTGGGGTAATGCGCTTGGCCCCAAACTAAAGATAGGCCTATCAGAAGAAATACTCTCACTTTTAACTAAAATTGCAAGTCATAAAATTGTAACAGAACCTTCCCAAAATCCTGGCAAACATATACATGGGGGGCATAGATGTACTCAGGAGGTCTTACAGAAAACAACCTGGACTGTTTTCTTGCAATAACTTTTACCACATTCTCCAAAATCACAGCCAAAAAGCAATGTGTGTGTAAAAATAAAAAATACCACCACACACATTCTCCAAAGACTGGCGATTGAATTAGTGCATGGAAAGTGTTAAAATACCAGCATTTGAAATACCCTAGGGTGTCTACTTTTCAAAAATATATGGTTTGTTGGGGGTAAATTACATTGGCTGGCTTCAGAAATGTTCCAAATAGGATATGGGTGCATGATGACAGATGTGAAAATTTCAAGTTGGAAAACTGGAATGCGCCCCCTAAAAATAAGGCCTTTTAGCCCCCAGGGAACCCAACACACCTATACATGGGTGGTATCACTGTACTCAGGAGATGTTGTTGAACACATGTTGAGGTGTTTTTTGACAGTAACACATAACAGGAATTGAGAATCCATGCCTAAAGTACAATGTGTATGAAAAATAACACAAAAAAATGACTACCCAAAAGTTTGCCAAAAACTGGTGCTTGAATTAGTGCATGGAAAGTGTTAAAATACCAGC
This sequence comes from Bombina bombina, assembly GCF_027579735.1. Taxonomy (NCBI): domain Eukaryota; kingdom Metazoa; phylum Chordata; class Amphibia; order Anura; family Bombinatoridae; genus Bombina; species Bombina bombina. The sequence continues at coordinate 956,579,132 of NC_069500.1, forward strand.
ATTTGAAATACCCTAGGGTGTCTACTTTTCAAAAATATATGGTTTGTTGGGGGTAAATTACATTGGCTGGCTTCAGAAATGTTCCAAATAGGACATGGGTGCATGATGACAGATGTTAAAATTTCAAGTTGGAAAACTGGAATGCACCCCCTAAAAATAAGGCCTTTTAGCCCCCAGGGAACCCAACACACCTATACATGGGTGGTATCACTGTACTCAGGAGATGTTGTTGAACACATATTGAGGTGTTTTTTGACAGTAACACATAACAGGAATTGAGAATCCATGCCTAAAGTACAATGTGTATGAAAAATAACACAAAAAAATGACTACCTAAAACTTTGCCAAAGACTGGTGCTTGAATTAGTGCATGGAAAGTGTTAAAATACCAGCATTTGAAATAAATACCCTAGGGTGTCTACTTTTCAAAAATATATGGTTTGTTGGGGGTAAATTACATTGGCTGGCTTCAGAAATGTTCCAAATAGGACATGGGTGCATGATGACAGATGTGAAAATTTCAAGTTGGAAAACTGGAATGCGCCCCCTAAAAATAAGGCCTTTTAGCCCCCAGGGAACCCAACACACCTATACATGGGTGGTATCACTGTACTCAGGAGATGTTGTTGAATACATATTGAGGTGTTTTTTGACAGTAACGCATAACAGGAATTGAGAATCCATGCCTAAAGTACAATGTGTATAAAAATAACACAAAAAAATGACTACCCAAAAGTTTGCCAAAGACTGGTACTTGAATTAGTGCATGGAAAGTGTTAAAATACCAGCATTTGAAATACCCTAGGGTGTCTACTTTTCAAAAATATATGGTTTGTTGGGGGTAAATTACATTGGCAGGCTTCAGAAATGTTCCAAATAGGACATGGGTGCATGATGACAGATGTGAAAATTTCAAGTTGGAAAACTGGAATGCGCCCCCTAAAAATAAGGCCTTTTAGCCCCCAGGGAACCCAACACACCTATACATGAGTGGTATCACTGTACTCAGGAGATGTTGTTGAATACATATTGAGGTGTTTTTTGACAGTAACACATAACAGGAATTGAGAATCCATGCCTAAAGTACAATGTGTATGAAAAATAACACAAAAAAATGACTACCCAAAAGTTTGCCAAAGACTGGTACTTGAATTAGTGCATGGAAAGTGTTAAAATACCAGCATTTGAAATACCCTAGGGTTTCTACTTTTCAAAAATATATGGTTTGTTGGGGGTAAATTACATTGGCTGGCTTCAGAAATGTTCCAAATAGGACATGGGTGCATGATGACAGATGTGAAAATTTCAAGTTGGAAAACTGGAATGCGCCCCCTAAAAATAAGGCCTTTTAGCCCCCGGGGAACCCAACACACCTATACATGGGTGGTATCACTGTACTCAGGAGATGTTGTTGAACACATATTGAGGTGTTTTTTGACAGTAACACATAACAGGAATTGAGAATCCATGCCTAAAGTACAATGTGTATGAAAAATAACACAAAAAAATGACTACCCAAACGTTTGCCAAAGACTGGTGCTTGAATTAGTGCATGGAAAGTGTTAAAATACCAGCATTTGAAATACCCTAGGGTGTCTACTTTTCAAAAATATATGGTTTGTTGGGGGTAAATTACATTGGCTGGCTTCAGAAATGTTCCAAATAGGACATGGGTGCATGATGACAGATGTGAAAATTTAAGTTGGAAAACTGGAATGCGCCCCCTAAAAATAAGGCCTTTTAGCCCCCAGGGAACCCAACACACCTATACATGGGTGGTATCACTGTACTCAGGAGATGTTGTTGAATACATATTGAGGTGTTTTTTGACAGTAACTCATAACAGGAATTGAGAATCCATGCCTAAAGTACAAAGTGTATGAAAAATAACACAAAACAATGACTACCCATAAGTTGCCAAAGACTGGTGGTTGAATTAGTGCATGGAAAGTGTTAAAATACCAGCATTTGAAATACCCTAGGGTCTCTACTTTTCAAAAATATATGGTTTGTTGGGGGTAAATTACATTGGCTGGCTTCATAAATGTTCCAAATAGGACATGGGTGCATGATGACAGATGTGAAAATTCCAAGTTTGAAAACTGGAATGCACTACCTAAAAATAAGGCCTTTTAGCCCCCAGAGAACCCAACACACCTATACATGGGTGGTATCACTGTACTCAGGAGATGTTGCTGAACACATATTGGGGTGTTATTAGGTAGTAACCCTTAACATTCTCAGTAAATGTATTCTTAAATTGCTATTTTGTCAAAAATTCACCACTTATTTTTTTTCTTTTAAAACTTTGGCATTGATTGGTGCTAAAATGGTTGCATGAAGAGAGTCAAAATACCCCAAGTTTAATACCTTAGGTTGTCTTCTTTTTAAAAATATATACATGTGAAGGATTATTCAGTGATTCCTGACAGATGTCAGTGTTCCAATGTAACTATCTCTAGTTTTGAAAAAAAATGTTTTGGAAATAGCAGTGTGCTACTTGTACTTATTGCCCTATAACTTGCAAAAAAAGCAAGGGGCATATAAACATTGGGTATTTATAAACTCAGGACAAAAAATTGAAACTATTTAGCATGGTTTTTTTTTTTGGTGGTTGTAGATGTGTAATAGATTTTGGGGGTCAAAGTTAGAAAAAGTGTGTTTTTTTCCATTTTTTCCTCATACTTTATATTTTTTTTATAGTAAATTATAAGATATGATGAAAATAATGGTATCTTTAGAAGGTTCATGTAATGGCGAGAAAAACGGTATATAATATGTGTGGGTACAGTAAATGAATAAGAGGAAAATTACAGCTAAACACAAACAGTGCAGAAATGTAAAAATAGCCATTGTCATTAAGGGTAAGAAATTTGAAAAATGGTCTGGTCATTAAGGGGTTAAAGAAGGTGGACAAACCATATAAATGAACAGATATATTGATCAGAATTCTATAAAGCTCACTGGCTTCCATGAACAAGCACATCTTTGCTGTCTTCCCTGAATACTTGAAGGAAAGTGATTATAACAGTATGTCTCTGCCTTCTGTTTTTTTTTTTTTTATCCATAAAGGTTTCTAAGTAGTGATGTCGCGAACCTAAAATTTTGTGTTCGCGAACGGCGGACACAAACTTCCACAACTGTTCGCGAACGGGCGAACCGCCATAGACTTCAATAGGCAGGTGAATTTTAAAACCCATAGGGACTCTTTCTGGCCACTATAGTGATGGAAAAAGTTGTTTCAAGGGTACTAACACCTGGACTGTGGCATGCCGGAGGGGGATCCATGGCAAAACTCCCATGGAAAATTACATAGTTGATGCAGAGTCTGGTTTTAATCCATAAAGCGCATAAATCATTTAACATTGCTAAATTGTTTGGAACAACGTGCTTTAAAACATCACGTATGATGTTGTATCGATCAGGTAGTGTAAGGGTTACGCCCGCTTCACAGTGACAGACCAAACTACCCGTTTAAAGGGACAGTCTACACCAGAATTTTTATTGTTTTAAAAGATAGATAATCCCTTTATTACCTATTTCCCAGTTTTGCATAACTAACACAGTTATATTAATATACTTTTAACCTCTGTGATTATCTTGTATCTAAGCCTCTGCAAACTGCCCCTTTTTTCAGTTCTTTTGACAGACTTGCAGTCTAGCCAATCAGTGCCTGCTCCCAGATAACTTCTCGTGCACAAGCACAGTGTTATCTATATGAAATACGTGAACTTACACTCTCTAGTGGTGAAAAACTGTTAAAATACAATCTGAAAGAGGTGGGCTTCAAGGTCTAAGAAATTAGCATATGAACCTCCTAGGTTAAGCTTTCAACTAAGAATACCAAGAGAACAAAGCAAAATTGGTGATAAAAGTAAATTGGAAAATTGTTTAAAATTACATGCTCTATCTGAATCATGAAAGTTTATTTTGGCCTAGACTGTCCCTTTAACGCACCGCAAACAACCGCAAACAGTCCATTTGCACAACCACAAACTCCCCATTTGCACAAGGTTGGATACCAAGCTAGCCATGTCCCGTTCCTTGTCCTCACTGATGTCATTGAAGGTCTCTTCCTCCACCCAGCCATGTACAACACCAAGGGTCCCCGAAAGGTGACAACAAGCCCCCTGGGACGCCTGCTGTGTTTGGTCTTCCACCTCCTCAAAGCCACCTTCCTCCTCTGACTCCTCTTCTTCAGACTCCTCTCTCTGCATTGCCTCTCTCTGGGTTATTATAAGGTGTATTAAGTAGTACTATTCCTATCAGTTTAATCCCTGTTATGTCCCCTATCAGGGGACGTGTATATGGCATCGATTTTAGGAACCGGGAGATGGAAAAAGATGCTTGGTCGGTCCTCCTACTTCAAATTTGGGGCACTGCACGTGCAATCTAATGTGCCACCAGATAGGAGTGGTGTGTTAAGTAGTACTATTCTTATTAGTTTAATCCCTGTTACGTCCCCTATCAGGGGACGTGTATATGGCATCGATTTTAGGAAACGGAAGATGGAAAAAGATGCTTGGTCGGTCCTCCTACATCAAATTTGGGGCATTGCGCGTGCAATCTAATGTGCCACCAGATAGGAATGGTGTGTTAAGTAGTACTATTCTTATCAGTTTAATCCCTGTTACGTCCCCCATCAGGGGACGTGTATATGGCATCGATTTTAGGAACCGGGAGATGGGAAAAGATGCTTGGTCGGTCCTCCTACTTCAAATTTGGGGCACTGCGCGTGCAATCTAATGTGCCACCAGATAGGAGTGGTGTGTTAAGTAGTTATATTCTTATCAGTTTAATCCCTGTTACGTCCCCTATCAGGGGACGTGTATATGGCATCGATTTTAGGAATCGGGAGATGGAAAAAGATGCTTGTTCGGACCCCCTACTTCAAATTTGGGGCACTGCGCATGCAATCTAATGTGCCACCTGATAGGAGTGGTGTGTTAAGTAGTACTATTCCTATCAGTTTAATCCCTGTTATGTGCCTTTTTTTGGTTTGGTTTTTGAAGCCACAGTGCAGCACCAGAGGCCAGAAAAATTAGGCATGTACACATGCCTGAAAAATTAGGTATTGTTGCAGCCGCTGCTGTAGCAGCGGCCAGAAAAATTAATGTTTGTTTCCCAGGCAGAAAGTGCCCTAAAACATTGCGGCTTGAACCCTAGTTGGTGGTGGATAAGTCACGCAAGTCATCCGGCATTCAGAGATAAAATACAGCAGCGTGTGGACGATTTTTAGCCCAAGGCAGCTCATCTCATCAGGCCTTTTTTAGTCGAATGTATCGCCCACTGTCAGTCCCTTCGGGATCCATCCCTCATTCATCTTAATAAAGGTGAGGTAATCTAGACTTTTTTGACCTAGGCGACTTCTCTTCTCAGTGACAATACCTCCTGCTGCACTGAAGGTCCTTTCTGACAGGACACTTGAAGCGGGGCAGGCCAGAAGTTCTATCGCAAATTGGGATAGCTCAGGCCACAGGTCAAGCCTGCACACCCAGTAGTCAAGGGGTTCAGCGCTCCTCAGAGTGTTTATATCTGCAGGTAAGGCAAGGTAGTCTGCTACCTGTAGGTCGAGTCATTCTCTGAGGGTGGACCCCGAAGGGCTGTGGCGATTAGTAGGACTTAAAATGCTCCGCATGTCCTCCATCAACAACACACCTGTACAGCGTCCTGTCCTTGCCGGCGTGGTTGTGGGAGGAGGATTACTTTCACATCTTCCCCTGTTAGATTCCCGTTGTGCTGTGACATCACCCTTATACGCTGTGTAAAGCATACTTTTTAATTTATTTTGGAACTGCTGCATCCTTTCCGACTTGTGGGAATTCGGTAACATTTCAGGCACTTTATGCTTATACCGGTGGTCTAGTAGCGTGGACACCCAGTACAGGTCGTTCTCCTTCAGCATTTTTATATGAGGGTCCCTCAACAGGCACGACAGCATGAAAGACCCCATTTGCACAAGGTTAGATGCCGAGCTTCTCCTGTCCCGTTCCTCGTCCTCAGTGATCTCACTGAAGGTATCTTCTTCCCCCCAGCCACGTACAACACCACGGGTACCAGATAGGTGACAACGAGCACCCTGGGATGCCTGTTGTGGTTGGTCTTCCTCCTCCTCCTCAAAGCCACATTCCTCCTCTGACTCCTCTTCCTCACAATCCTCTTCCAGCGTTGCCGCAGGTCCAGCAAGCGATGCTGATAAGGCTGTTTCTGGTTGTGATGGTGACCACAACTCTTCCTCTTCCTCTTCACGCTCATCTATGGCCTGATCCAGCACTCTTCACAGGGCATGCTCCAGGAAGAAAACAAATGGTATGATGTCGCTGATGGTGCCTTCGGTGCGACTGACTAAGTTTGTCACCTCCTCAAAAGGACGCATGAGCCTACAGACATTGCGCATGAGCGTCCAGTAACGTGGCAAAAAAATTCCCAGCTCCGCAGAGGCTGTCCTAGCACCCAGGTCATACAAATAGTCGTTAACAGCTTTTTCTTGTTGGATCAGGCGGTCGAACATTAGGAGTGTTGAATTCCAATGTGTCGGGCTGTCACAAATCAAGCGCCTCACTGGCATGTTGTTTCGCCACTGGATATCTGAAAAGTGCGCCATGGCCATGTAGGTACGCCTGAAATGGCCACACACCTTCCTGGCCTGCTTCAGGACGTCCTGTAAGCCTGGGTACTTATGCACAAAGCGTTGTACGATCAGATTACACACATGTGCCATGCACGGCACATGTGTCAACTTGCCCAATTTCAATGCCGCCAGCAAATTTCTTCCATTGTCACTAACCACTTTGCCAATCTCCAGTTGGTGCGAAGTCAGCCACTGATCCACCTGTGCATTCAGGGCGGACAGGAGTGCTGGTCCGGTGTGACTCTCTGCTTTCAGGCAAGTCAACCCCAAGATGGCGTGACACTGCCGTATTCGGTATGTGGATTAGTACCTGGGGATCTGGGGGGGTGCTGTTGATGTGGAGCAAGATGCAGCAGCAGAAGAGGACTCAGCCGAGGAGGTTATGGAAGAGGATGGAGTAGGAGGAGTAGAGGAGGTGGTGGTGCAAGTCGTGGCGGTGTCACCAACTCCTCTGCATAGCCACGCATTCTATGCTTGTCAGCCATCAGCAGGTTTACCCAATGCACAGTGTAGGTGATATACCTGCCCTGACCATGCTTTGCAGACCAGGTATCAGTGGTCAGATGGACCCTTGCCCCAACACTGTGTGCCAGACAATGCCATTACTTCCTTTTGCACAATCGAGTACAGGTTAAGGATTGCCTTTTGTGCAAAGAAATTTCGGCCAGGTACCTTCCACTGCAGTGTCCCAATAGATACAAATTTTTGGAATGCCTCAGACTCCACCAGCTTTATGGTAAAAGCTGGCGGGCTAAAAGTTCAGACAAGCCAGCTGTCAGATGCCGGGCAAGGGGGTGACTTTGTAACATTGGCTTCTTATGCTCAAACATGTCCTTGACAGACACCTGACTGTGGGCAGATGAGCAGGAACTGCTCAAGGCGAGACACGGAGTGGCGGATGGTTGAGAGGGGGCAAGGAGGACAACAGTGGTTGACGTGGCTGAAGATGCTGGACCAGGAGGAGGATGGCGGCTTTGAGTTTGTGTGCTGCTTCTACTCATGTGTTGATCCCATAGGCGTTTGTGATGTGCGATCATGTGCCTTCGCAAAGCAGTTGTACCTAGGTGGGTGTTGGACTTCCCACGACTCAGTTTCTTTTGGCACAGGTTGCAAATGGCATCGCTGTTGTCAGAGGCAGACACACACAAAAATGCCACACTGCTGAGCTCTGCAATGACGGCATTCTGGTGGTGGCAACAGCATGCGTTGATTGGCGTGCTCTCTGGCTGACTCCGGGTGCCGATGCATGCTGTCTGACTGTGCCACTAGCTCCTTGCGATGACCTCCCCCTCCTTCCAACTCGTCTCCTCATCTCTGTCTCCCCATCTAAACTTTCCCCCTCTTCTTCTTCTCTTCTAGCGTGCACTCACGTGACATCCACGGACGCATCGTCATCATCAACCGCTTCACTTGTATCTGACAAGTCAACAAAGGAAGCCTCAGCGGGTACAACATCATCACACCGTACGTCCATGTGTGTAATGCTGCCTGACTGAGACATATCCCTGTTATCTACATCCTCTGGCAATAATGGTTGCGCATCACTATCACTCATTTCTTCCAACTGATGTGTAAATAACTCCTCTGACAGATCAAGTGAAGCGGCTGTGGTGCTAGTGTTGGTGGTGGCGGCAGGCGGGTGAGTGGTAACTTGAGAGGTGCCCGAAGCTATGCTGGAGGAGGATGGTGCTTCAAGGTTACGAGCGGAAGCTGTAGAAGATTGGGTGTCCTGTGCTAGCTAGTCAACTATGTCCTCAGAGTCAGAAATGTTCGAGTTCGGGGTACATGGCCTCTGAACACTGGGCATTATTCTAGGGCCAAAGGGAATCACAGCACCACAAACACAACGGCCCCTGCGGGGTGGCCTGCCTCTGCCTGTCATTTTTTTTTCGATTAGTGGTACTATGCGTGCAAACTACTGTGACAACAGATATGAGTGGCACTGTGCACTGGCAGAAGTTGGCAGAGTAGACGATGTAGGCCTGACACACATGCTTGCAGACAACTAACTGCTATTCAATCTATTACAGTCAAAATTGTATTTTTTTTTAAATGTACACTACTGTTGCACCAGATATGAGTTGAACTGGTGTGACACTGTGCCCTGGCAGGCAGGCAGGCACTGAAACGCACACGTGTGAAGGAAACTGACTGCTATTATTTAACACAGTCAAAAAAGTGTTTTTTTTTTTTAAATCTACACTACTGTTACACCAGATATGAGTTGCACTGGGGTGACACTGTGCCCTGGCAGGCAGGCACTTAAACGCACACGTGTGAAGGAAACTGACTGCTATTATTTAACACAGTCAAAAAAGTGTTGTATTTTTAAAATCTACACTACTGTTACACCAGATATGAGTTGCACTGGGGTGACACTGTGCCCTGGCAGGCAGGCACTTAAACACACACGTGTGAAGGAAACTGACTGCTATTATTTAACACAGTCAAAAAAGTGTTGTTTTTTTTAAATCTACACTACTGTTACACCAGATATGAGTTGCACTGGGGGGACACTGTGCCCTGGCAGGCAGGCACTTAAACGCACACGTGTGAAGAAAACTGACTGCTATTATTTAACACAGTCAAAAAGTGTTGTTTTTTATAAATCTACACTACTGTTACACCAGATATGAGTGGTGGCACTGGGCAAGTAGGCACAGTATATGCTGTGAGCCTGACACACACGCTGGCAGGCAGGCAACTGCAATTAGATTACACAGGGAAAAAAAAAAGCAGCCCTAAAAAGTGCTTTTTGGGGTGCTGTCCTTACAGCAGAGATCAGATGAGTCCTTCAGGACTGTAGTGGACACTGAATACACTAGCCTAGCTATAGATTTCCCTACTAAATCAGCAGCAGCTACACTGTCCCTCCTCTCACTAACAATGCAGCATCCGAATGAATCTAAAATGGATGCTGTCCAGGAGGTAGGAGGGTCTGGGAGGGAGGGTCTGCTGCTGATTGGCTGGAATGTGCCTGGTGACTGTGAGGGTCAAAGTATTACTCAATGATGACGAATAGGGGGCGGATCGAACATCGCATATGTTCGCCTGCTGCGGCGAACGCAAACATGCTATGTTCGCCAGGAACTATTCGCCAGCGAACAATTCGCGACATCACTATTTCTAAGTCATTCCAGTCCATTTGAATAGCCATTATATGAATCGGTTCTGCTTTCAGTTATGAAAAAAATAAAACTGTGTTAAAACCAATGAAAATAATAATATAAAAAATTCATAATTCAAAGTTCTTTCAGTGTAGTTTTTGTAGGGGTGATAACAGCTTTTACAGAAGCTATAGATACACAGCCAACGCACAAGTAAAACATGATAACTTGTTGATTGAATATTAATGATGCCAAATGAGTGTGAATGGAGGCATCTTTCCAATTTTCAAGCAACTTTCTAATTTACTTCTATTATCTAATTTGTTTTGCTCTCTTGTTATCCTTTGCTGAAAAGAATACATTGGTAGCCTCAGGAACTTCTAATTGGTGGCTGCAAATATTTGTCTCATGTTATTGGTTCACCCTATTTGTTCAGCTAGCTCCCAGTAGTGCATTGCTGCTGCTTCAACCAAGGATACCAAGAGAATCAAAGGAACAGGAAACCCACATTGTATCTTTGTATCTTTCATGATTCAGATAGACCATACCATTTAAAAAAAATTCTGATTTACTTCTATTATCTCACCTGGGTGCTATTTGCTGATTGGTGGCTGCACATTTTAAATGTAAAATTTGGTTAGTACTAAATATATATATATATATATATATATATATATATATATATATATATATATATACATACACACAGTATATTCAAACAACTAACAAAAAGATTAAATTGTATTCTCCTTACTCCTAGAGAAACCATCCACAGAACAGTGCCTTGTCTACGCTTTCTCATTAAGGTATCAAAAAAGGATTGTATGTCTAATTTTGAGTATTCAGTTAGAGGCTCGGTCTACGGTCGCCCGGCAGTAGCCTTGAAGAAAAAAAACAGCTGTGTCTCAACAATATCTGCTGCCGAAACTGTGAGTTTACCTTTATTATATGCTGGAACATGCAAATTTTAGATTTTGAGTTTTTTCGACTAATTTTATAGCAAAAATAAGAAGGTACATAATGTTTTTATGTTTTTTTAAATGGGAAATATATTAGGCAAAGGTGATATGCAATGCGAGGAATAAGCTTACTCATTAATATTATATATCAAGTAGTGTTACTAAACATGGGATTTATAAGTGGAAATATATAATTAATTCATTTGAAACTATTATAATGCATAATATTCTTTTATTACTACATGTTTAGGGCTAGATTACAAGTGGAGCAGTATTTTGAGCTTCCGCAAAACTGCTAATTGCGCTAGAAGAATTTTTTTGCGTGCGTCGTGTTGCTTTGGTATTACGAGTTGAAAGTAAAAAGTTATCATGCTTGCGATAACCCGACGCAGACAATCAGTTTACTTCTAGCGCAATTAGACTGTGGCACAATATATAATCTAAATCCTACATAGAAATCATTCGACTTGCGCACTAGCCGGAACTCATATTCTTATATGCGCTAACCTAACATAAAAATATTAAAATTTCACATTCCAATGTTCTGCACATAGCAGAATACAGTATGTTCTATTCATAAATACATATTTCTGTATATATCTCTTGTGGTATTTTGGTACAATATATTTATACACACATACAAAGAACATGTTCTGCTATGTACAGAATATTGGAATGTCAAATATTTACAGTAAAAACACACTTTCACTTTATTAAATATGAATAATGCATAAAAACGCTTTTGCATGTTTTTATCTACTCAATTGCAAAGGGTTCTAATGCACTTTATATATATATATAAATATATATATATATATATATATATATATATATATATATTATTGTTATTATTATTATTATATGTATTTATATATATATATATATATATATGTGTGTGTGTGTGTGTGTATATACAGCATGTGTATGTGTCTGTAAATACATATATACACATATAAAACATAAATACATATGTACACATACACACACACACACACATATATATATATATATATATATATATATATATATATATATATATATATATATATATATATATATATATATATATTATTTATATATACAGGGAGTGCAGAATTATTAGGCAAATTAGTATTTTGACCACATCATCCTCTTTATGCATGTTGTCTTACTCCAAGCTGTATAGGCTCGAAAGCCTACTACCAATTAAGCATATTAGGTGATGTGCATCTCTGTAATGAGAAGGGGTGTGGTCTAATGACATCAACACCCTATATCAGGTGTGCATAATTATTAGGCAACTTCCTTTCCTTTGGCAAAATGGGTCAAAAGAAGGACTTGACAGGCTCAGAAAAGTAAAAAATAGTGAGATATCTTGCAGAGGGATGCAGCACTCTTAAAATTGCAAAGCTTCTGAAGCGTGATCATCGAACAATCAAGCGTTTCATTCAAAAACAGGGTCGCAAGAAGCGTGTGGAAAAACCAAGGCGCAAAATAACTGCCCATGAACTGAGAAAAGTCAAGCGTGCAGCTGCCAAGATGCCACTTGCCACCAGTTTAGCCATATTTCAGAGCTGCAACATCACTGGAGTGCCCAAAAGCACAAGGTGTGCAATACTCATGAGACATGGCCAAGGTAAAAAAGGCTGAAAGACGACCACCACTGAACAAGACACACAAGCTGAAACGTCAAGATTGGGCCAAGAAATATCTCAAGACTGATTTTTTTAAGGTTTTATGGACTGATGAAATGAGAGTGAGTCTTGATGGGCCAGATGGATGGGCCCGTGGCTGGATTGGTAAAGGGCAGAGAGTTCCAGTCCGACTCAGACGCCAGCAAGGTGGAGGTGGAGTACTGGTTTGGGCTGGTATCATCAAAGATGAGCTTGTGGGGCCTTTTCGGGTTGAGGATGGAGTCAAGCTCAACTCCCAGTCCTACTGCCAGTTTCTGGAAGACACCTTCTTCAAGCAGTGGTACAGGAAGAAGTCTGCATCCTTCAAGAAAAACATGATTTTCGTGCAGGACAATGCTCCATCACACGCGTCCAAGTACTCCACAGCGTGGCTAGCAAGAAAGGGTATAAAAGAAGAAAATCTAATGACATGGCCTCCTTGTTCACCTGATCTGAACCCCATTGAGAACCTGTGGTCCATCATCAAATGTGAGATTTACAAGGAGGGAAAACAGTACACCTCTCTGAACAGTATCTGGGAGGCTGTGGTTGCTGCTGCACGCAATGTTGATGGTGAACAGATCAAAACACTGACAGAATCCATGGATGGCAGGCTTTTGGGTGTCCTTGCAAAGAAAGGTGGCTATATTGGTCAATGATTTGTTTTTGTTTTGTTTTTGAATGTCAGAAATGTATATTTGTGAATGTTGAGATGTTATATTGGTTTCACTGGTAAAAATAAATAATTGAAATGGGTATATATTTGTTTTTTGTTAAGTTGCCTAATAATTATGCACAGTAATAGTCACCTGCACACACAGATATCCCCCTAAACTAGCTATAACTAAAAACAAACTAAAAACTACTTCCAAAACTAATCAGCTTTGATATTAATGAGTTTTTTGGGTTCATTGAGAACATGGTTGTTTTTCAATAATAAAATTAATCCTCAAAAATACAACTTGCCTAATAATTCTGCACTCCCTGTATATATATATATATATATATATATATATATATATATATATATATATATATATATATATATATATATATATATATATATATAAATATATATATATATATGAGCTAGGAAAGGGAGGGCACTCTCAGGATTTATATACATCAAAGTTAGTTTATTGTTTATAACAACAACGTTAGAAAGTCATAAGGATAGGTCGACGTATCGGCTTACATAGAAGCCTTCATCAAGACAGATGAACAACTGTTAAACGAAGAAGAAAAAATATCAGATTTAAAAACACAAAACACAACATCAATACGTAATCCCACCACCAAATTGTTTGCAGGCAGAAAAATAAACCCACAAATAATGAAAATAAACATAGAAAAAATAAAAATAAGGCAAACCCATACACATAGCGCTAGGAGATACAACAAAACAGTCCCTCCAATACTCTCAATCTGCTCTGGATATACACTGGTGGGGTATATATTATAATCTTAGCAAGCAAACAAAGCGTATGTAACCCAATTGTAGGTAAAACACCATACGGCTGCACAGTTTATGTGTTATGCAAAGTCCGGTATACGCTGGCCTGCCATATACATAAAAGACCCTTCAAAAGAGACTAGCAAGTCCCCATACCTCATTAGAAACCGCCTCAGGCTCTGAGACCATATACAGTTGTTCTAATGTTTCAAAGCAGAAAGGTGCACCATACATTATACATTATACATTTAGCAACAAAAAGGCACTATATCACTTCCTGATGCTCATTTATCTCGCATCTGACAACCAGACATTGCGTGCAGTAGTCACCCTGGACCCTACCTTCAAAGAAAACCACAACCACGTATACAAGCATGTGCACATCTTAGTATTGCAATCGTAACACTTTCAAAAGACTCAACTAGGTCTACAGTCATGTGCAAACCTTAGTATTGCACTAGTACCCCCTAAGTATATACGCATGTACCTTACCAACATTTGACAGTAGTTACAACCTTGAAAATCCACACTGCCGTTAATACGTGCCCCACATGGTATAAGCTCAATAGGTAGTCTAACTTTCCAGTCCACAAATATAGATTAAACTTGGGCAATATGTAAGCAGACCGCACTATAGCATGATTATTGTCCCATGTCAGCTGCATGTCTTATGCGTTACACACCCACCGTTAACTACATGTGGTGCCCACAGCCCTAGCAAAAACATAAACAACCCCCATGTTTTGGGCCACAATATTAAGAAGCAGACAAATTATATTACCTCACAACGGCGACTTGCAGCCGCACACAACACCACCAGCAAAACAGAATGCCATTAACAGAAACCGGAAACTATTTAAGCCCTGATCACCAGGCTCTCATTGGTTGGCAATAGGGGTGTGTCAAAAACACACCTGTAGCAGCTGTATCAACTACAGAGAAGTGCAGACAGTGCTGGATACTCTAATTAACTCAATTCTAACCATGTTCAGCTGCTACCACAACAGCAGACACTATGCATGCTTAGAATTGGCAAGTGCCACAGATGTATATAACATAATAGATAAAGAATGGAAGCCATAATAAACCAGAGGTAACTGCATTCAGCTACTGTATAAACCAGAGTATACAACAAAATAAGGATGGGATCGCATATTCTCATTATAATGCAGAGCAAATTAACGTTCCTCAAACGACCATAAATACATAGTCAAAGACATGACTAGCAGTGTACAGATGTGAAAACCCAGAAATTAGCGTTCCACAAACAACCATAAATACATACACTATGGATGCTTAGAATTGGCAAGTGCCACAGATGTAAATAACATAGTAGATAAGGAATGGAAGCCATAATAAACCAGAGGTAACTGCATTCAGCTACTGTATAAACCAGCGTATACAACAAAATAGGAATAGGATCGCATATTCTCATTATAATGCAGGGCAAATTAACGTTCCTCAAACGACCATAAATACATAGTCAAAGACATGACTATCAGTGTACAGATGTGAAAACCCAGAAATTAGCGTTCCACTAACGACCATAAATACATATACTATGGATGCTTAGAATTGGCAAGTGTCACAGATGTGAATAACATAGTAGATAAAGAATGGAAGCCATAATAAACCAGAGGTAACTGCATTCAGCTACTGTATAAACCAGAGTATACAACAAAATAAGGATGGGATCGCATATTCTCATTATAATGCTGAGCAAATTAACATTCCTCAAAAAACCATAAATACATAGTCAAAGACATGACTAACAGTGTGCAGATGTGAAAACCCAGAAATTAACGTTCCTCAAACGACCATAAATACATAGTCAAAGACATGACTACCAGTATACAGATGTGGAAACCCAAAATCAATATATGGGGTCCATCAGCCATTAGACACACCTCAAGTGGATGTCCCACTAGGAGGGGGGAGTATGTAGAGCCTACACTAGAGAATATATAATAGTAGAACGAACTATATGACGGCACACACCAAAGTAGCACCCCAAAGTGTCAACAAACTGGGAGTGCTCAAACCACTACGCATAATTTAGTTTTGAAATGGGTAACCCATCCAGTGTAACATCCCAGCAGAGAGGGGGACAAGAGAGAAAAAAAAAAAAAAATTATATTACAAGATATTGGAAGAAGTAGTGACTACTATTCATAAAAAAAATAAAGAACAATATATTATTAAATGCATAATCAAATTAATAGAACACTGAATAATCTAAATGCATATTAAGTCCATGTGGGCAGAGTGTGTTCAGCCGATAGATCCACCGGCTTTCACAGCATAATAGTTCCTTATGCCTGTTGCCACCCCTTCTGGGGGGGATCACCATGTCAATGAGCATTGCTTTCAAGGATGACACAGAATGATTGTGTTCAAGAAAGTGGCGTGCCACAGGCTGGTCCGCACTGCCATCCTTCAGTGCTGCCCTGATGGCACTTTTATGATTGGCAAGCCTCTCCCTGAAGGTAGTGGTGGTCTTACCAACATAATAACGGCCACAAGGGCAAGTCAAAAAGTATACCACAAACTGAGAAGTACAAGTTAGGCGATGCCTGATCTGGTAGGTCTTATTTGTATGGGGATGGTGAAACTTAGAACCAGTTAGAAGCGAGTTACATGTGACACAATTACCACACTTGAAACATCCTGGCTTGGCATTAGCCAGCCAGGTTTGGGGTTTCTTCCACGGATCCGTTTTCATCAACATGGATCGAAGATTCTGGTTGCTCCTATGCACCACTCTTGGTGGTGATGATCCGTGGAAGAAACCCCAAACCTGGCTGGCTAATGCCAAGCCAGGATGTTTCAAGTGTGGTAATTGTGTCACATGTAACTCGCTGCTAACTGGTTCTAAGTTTCATCATCCCCATACGAATAAGACCTACCATATCAGGCATCGCCTAACTTGTACTTCTCAGTTTGTGGTATACTTTTTGACTTGCCCTTGTGGCCGTTATTATGTTGGTAAGACCACCACTACCTTCAGGGAGAGGCTTGCCAATCATAAAAGTGCCATCAGGGCAGCACTGAAGGATGGCAGTGCGGACCAGCCTGTGGCACGCCACTTTCTTGAACACAATCATTCTGTGTCATCCTTGAAAGCAATGCTCATTGACATGGTGATCCCCCCCAGAAGGGGTGGCAACAGGCATAAGGAACTATTATGCTGTGAAAGCCGGTGGATCTATCGGCTGAACACACTCTGCCCACATGGACTTAATATGCATTTAGATTATTCTGTGTTCTATTAAGTTGATTATGCATTTAATAATATATTGTTCTTTATTTTTTTATGAATAGTAGTCACTACTTCTTCCAATATATTGTAATATAATTTTTTTTTTTCTCTCTTGTCCCCCTCTCTGCTGGGCTGTTACACTGGATGGGTTACCCATTTCAAAACTAAATTATGAGTAGTGGTTTGAGCACTCCCAGTTTGTTGACACTTTGGGGTGCTACTTTGGTGTGTGCCGTCATATGGTTCTTCTACTATTATATATTCTCTAGTGTTGGCTCTACATACTCCCCCCTCCTAGTGGGACATCCACTTGAGGTGTGTCTAATGGCTGATGGACCCCATATATTGATTTTGGGTTTCCACATCTGTATACTGGTAGTCATGTCTTTGACTATGTATTTATGGTCGTTTGAGGAACGTTAATTTCTGGGTTTTCACATCTGCACACTGTTAGTCATGTCTTTGACTATGTATTTATGGTTGTTTGAGGAATGTTAATTTGCTCTGCATTATAATGAGAATATGCGATCCCATCCTTATTTTGTTGTATACTCTGGTTTATACAGTAGCTGAATGCAGTTACCTCTGGTTTATTATGGCTTCCATTCTTTATCTACTATGTTATTCACATCTGTGACACTTGCCAATTCTAAGCATCCATAGTGTATGTATTTATGGTCGTTTGTGGAACGCTAATTTCTGGGTTTTCACATCTGTACACTGATAGTCATGTCTTTGACTATGTATTTATGGTCGTTTGAGGAACGTTAATTTGCCCTGCATTATAATGAGAATATGCGATCCCATTCTTATTTTGTTGTATACGCTGGTTTATACAGTAGCTGAATGCAGTCACCTCTGGTTTATTATGGCTTCCATTCCTTATCTACTATGTTATATACATCTGTGGCACTTGCCAATTCTAAGCATCCATAGTGTCTGCTGTTGTGGTAGCAGCTGAACATGGTTAGAATTGAGTTAATTAGAGTATCCAGCACTGTCTGCACTTCTCTGTAGTTGATACAGCTGCTACAGGTGTGTTTTTGACACACCGCTATTGCCAACCAATGAGAGCCTGGTGATCAGGGCTTAAATAGTTTCCGGTTTCTGTTAATGGCATTCTGTTTTGCTGGTGGTGTTGTGTGCGGCTGCAAGTCGCCGTTGTGAGGTAATATAATTTGTCTGCTTCTTAATATTGTGGCCCAAAACATGGGGGTTGTTTCTGTTTTTTCTAGGGCTGTGGGCACCACATGTAGTTAACGGTGGGTGTGTAACGCATAAGACATGCAGCTGACATGGGACAATAATCATGCTATAGTGAGGTCTGCTTACATATTGCCCAAGTTTAATCTATATTTGTGGACTGGAAAGTTAGACTACCTATTGAGCCATGTGGGGCACGTATTAACGGCAGTGTGGATTTGCAAGGTTGTAACTACTGTCAAATGTTGGTAAGGTACATGCGTATATACTTAGGGGGTACTAGTGCAATACTAAGGTTTGCACATGACTGTAGACCTAGTTGAGTCTTTTGAAAGTGTTACGATTGCAATACTAAGATGTGCACATGCTTGTATACGTGGTTGTGGTTTTCTTTGAAGGTAGGGTCCAGCGTGACTACTGCACGCAATGTCAGGTTGTCAGATGCGAGATAAATGAGCATCAGGAAGTGATATAGTGCCTTTTTGTTGCTAAATGTATAATGTATAATGTATGGTGCACCTTTCTGCTTTGAAACATTAGAACAACTGTATATGGTCTCAGAGCCTGAGGCGGTTTCTAATGAGGTATGGGGACTTGCTAGTCTCTTTTGAAGGGTCTTTTATGTATATGGCAGGCCAGCGTATACCGGACTTTGCATAACACATAAACTGTGCAGCCGTATGGTGTTTTACCTACAATTGGGTTACATACGCTTTGTTTGCTTGCTAAGATTATAATATATACCCCACCAGTGTATATCCAGAGCAGATTGAGAGTATTGGAGGGACTGTTTTGTTGTATCTCCTAGCGCTATGTGTATGGGTTTGCCTTATTTTTATTTTTATTTGTATTTTTTCTATGTTTATTTTCATTATTTGTGGGTTTATTTTTCTGCCTGCAAACAATTTGGTGGTGGGATTACGTATTGATGTTGTGTTTTGTGTTTTTAAATCTGATATTTTTTCTTCTTCGTTTAACAGTTGTTCATCTGTCTTGATGAAGGCTTCTATGTAAGCCGATACGTCGACCTATCCTTATGACTTTCTAACATTGTTGTTATAAACAATAAACTAACTTTGATGTATATAAATCCTGAGAGTGCTCTCCCTTTCCTAGCTCTTATCTACAATCCATTGAGGATTGCACCCAGGTGCTTCATTATTAGTTGAAGCTGGAGTGCTGGAACACGTGCTAATTGGATTATATATATATATATATATATATATATATCCATCTTTAGACATGTTTATGTATATATGCCTTTGTTAAAGTCATTTAGCCTTCCTTAGATCTCATATCTTTGAGCCCTTATAACTTTTGGGTGCAATATTTTTTTTTAATAACTTTTATTAGATAGTGCTATGCGTGTATGTGTACTTTGTAATGATTTTTTTTTTATGTGTTTTGTGCAACTTTTTATTTTTGCAAAACAGTTAACCACAGCTCTGAGATTGCTGTAATTATTCTAGCGTAAATTGAGATAAAGCTCACGCGATTGTGTTTACTTTTAACTTGTAATACCAGCGCAATTAACGCTGCATGCAAATGATCGTGAAAACTTGATATCACTTGCATGCAAATGTTTGCGCTCCACTTGTACCTGGCCCTTAGTCGGATAATTCAGGTACTGAATAGAAGCATGACATTGTATATATAAGGGTTAAACCCACCAATAGGATTTCAGTAGCTCTCATCGTATTGGCTGTTTTGAACAGTCAATAGGATTTCAGAAGCACTCACCCTATTGGCTGATTTGAATTTGAAGAATCAAATCAGCCAATAGGAATGCAAGGTACACCATTTTGAAACTGCTACCTTGCATTCAACTTCAGTATACGGCGGTGACTGTATGAAGAGGACGCTCTGCGCAGGATGTCTTCGCCATCCAGGATAGCTCCGCTCCGTGCCGCTGGGATAAAGATAGAAGACATCCCCGAGATGGATTAAGGTCTCTCCACCTGGATGAAGACTTCTCGCCACCTGGATGAAGATGGATGTCCGGACTTCAGGAGCCATGAGTCGATTTTATGGGGTTAGTGTTGTTTTTGTTTTTTGGGGTGTTTTTTTTTTTTTAGAGTTACGCTTAGATTTAGAGTTTTGTCGGTAAAGACCCGCGTAGCTAACGCTGCTTTTTTTTCCAGCGCACCCTTAAGACAACGCTGGTATTTAGAGTTCTCTGAATGGCTGCGTTAGGCTCCAAAAAGGGAGCGTAGAGCATAATTTACCGCCACTTCAACTCTCAATACCAGCATTGCTTACGGTAGCGGCTAGCTGGAAAAACGTGCTCGTGCACGATCCCCCCATAGGAAACAATGGGGCAGTTTGGGCAGAAAAAAAACCTAACACCTGCAAAAAAGCAGCATTAAGCTCCCAACGCAGCCCCATTGTTTCCTATGGGGAAACAGTTTCTAAGTCTGCACCTAACACCCTAACATGTACCCCGAGTCTAAACCCCCCTTATCTTATACTTATTAACCCCTAATCTGCCACCCCTGACATCGCCGACACCTGCATTATATTATTAACCCCTAATCTGCCGCTCCGTACTCCGCCGCAACCTACATTATACCCATGAACCCCTAATCTGCTGCCCCTAACATCGCCGACACCTACATAATAAATGTACTAACCCCTAAACCACCGCACTCCCGCCTCACAAACCCTATAATAAACAGTATTAACCCCTAATCTGCCCTCCCTAACATCGCCGCCACCTAACTTCAAGTATTAACCCCTAATCTTCCGACCGGACCTCGCCACTACTATAATAATTGTATTAACCCCTAAAGCTAAGTCTAACCCTAACCCTAACACCCCCCTAAGTTAAATATAATTTTAATCTAACAAAATAAATTAAATATTATTAACTAAAGTATTCCTATTTAAAACTAAATACTTACCTGTAAAATAAACCCTAATATAGCTACAATATAACGAATAATTATATTGTAGCTATTTTAGGATTTATATTTATTTTACAGGCAACTTTATATTTATTTTAACTAGGTACAATAGCTATTAAATAGTTATATATAACTATAATAGTGCATATTCAGCAATCACAGCTATCTTGGTAGTTCACTGCTACTCTGGAGTTGATTTTAACAATATGTTCAACCCCTCTACAGGCTTTTGTGTATTTTCTTTTTGCACTTTTATGTTCATTTACGTTGGCCATTACAGTGTTAATTAATAACACAAAGTTCACAAAGATAAAAACAACCTCCCAGGTAGGCCTATTGTGGCAGGGATAGGCTCATTAAATAAGCCTTCATCAGAGATGATGGATGGGTTTTTACAACCATTTGTGTTGAATTTGATGAGCTATATTAAAGACACCACTGATGTTATTAAACAGGTAGAGAGCCTTAAATGGTGAGAGGGATTCATCCTGGTAACAATAGATGTGGCCTCGCTTTACACATGTATTTCTCGCAATAAGGGTATGCTGGCTATTGAATTTTTCTTGGAGAATTATTCCACATATGATGAAAACTTGAAGCAATTCATTAGAAAGTGTAACTTTTTCCCATTTGGGAGTGACTTCTTTCTCCAGAGACGTGGGACAGCAATGGGGCAATATTTTCCCCCT
Organism: Bombina bombina; assembly: GCF_027579735.1. Classification (NCBI taxonomy): domain Eukaryota; kingdom Metazoa; phylum Chordata; class Amphibia; order Anura; family Bombinatoridae; genus Bombina; species Bombina bombina. The sequence goes on from NC_069500.1 coordinate 956,600,988, forward strand.
TCTATGCTATCCTATATTTAGGTTGGTGGGAGCTGTTCCACATCTATGAAGACAGGAATCCATACAGATAATATATCCATTTTTATGGCTGATATATTGATGACCTGTTGTTGGTCTGGAAAGGACCAGAGGAAGATATTCCATATGTTTTAGAGTATCTACAGACCAACAACATGAATTTAAAATTCACAATTGAATACAATATTGTTTTTGGATATCAGGTTGTTACCTAGTATAGAAAGGTAATGTATTGAAGTTGAGTTGTTTCATAAGGAAATAGCTGGTAATACTGTTTTGAATGCCAAATTGTGTCATCCAAGACACATTATAAAAGCCATTCCAAATTGCCAATACATTCAAGAAAAGAGGAATTGTACTAATGAGCAGAGTTGTTTAAAACTTTCTGATGATTTGACAGAGAGATTCATAGAGAGAGGCTATCATAGGGAATCTCTTGATGTTGTGATGTTGATAGTATTAAACAAAGTGAATTGTTTCAGTCCATAAAATGTACAAGAGATGATAGGTCCAAGAAACCTACATTTATCACCACACACAGTGAGGAATATTGGAGAATTTTTAACATTGTTAGGAGTGCTCTGCCCATTCTGTGAAAAGATGAAAAATTGTTGGAAATTTTAGATGGAGGTGTTTGCTTTATCTCAAGGAAAGCTATGACATTAGGGAGCATGTTGTCTCCTTGAATATTGCCCACTAGTAAGAAAGACAACTGGTTGTCTATTAAACCAGGCTTCTATAAATGTGGCAGTACAAGGTGCAAATCATGCACCTATGCTTTATTTGGTACTGAGTTTACGTCACATGTGAACAATAAAACCTTTATGTTTAAATATTTTTATTGAGATTATAACATCATATAACATCACATCCATTTACCACCCTTATCTCGAGCATTTTAAAGGTGAAGTCATTATACAGATAGCTGGAACGAGGTTAGCATTTTTACAATTAACCAGGTGGATTCAAAATTTGTTATCTCTAAGTAGCTTTTTAAGAGTCCTATAAAATATGAAATTCTAAACTTTTCTAACTATAACAGGATAAAAACAAGAAGGTCCCAAGTTATATTCTAGAAGTTTTCTCTGATTCGCCTTGTGTCTAACTTGGGTTAGAGAAATTAAGGTTACAGTGAACCTGAGGTGGAAAGGAAGAAAAGAGAAAGAGAAGAAAAAAGAGAGAAAAATTTGCTTTAATTGCCGAGAGTTGCCTCCCTGTGTGTCCTCCCTCACGGGTCAGCGACTAATGGTGCTATCCCCCAACCTACAAAGAGAAGGTTGGGTTTAGGTGTTAGGTCTATTATTCAGTGTCCAGTAAAACCAGATCTTCTCGAATTGTGTCTGTGTGCCCAGTACTTGTGATGCAGACTCGTACATTCGGTATGTTAGAGAAATCCTGTTTAAAACCTCTTCCCAGGGGGGGGCCGAAACCTTCCAATATTTTGCAATACTTATTCTAGTGACTGTGCATATGATTTTAATGAACGTATTTATCTGTTTGTTAAATTTGGGTAGGGGTATGTGTAGTAATGCATGGGTTGGTGCTAGGCTGATAGTGTCCTCTAGAATCGAGCTGAGTAGGGCAGAGGTTTTATTCCAGATGCCCTGTATTTCCCTACATTCCCACCACATATGGTAATAGGAACCTATTTCCCCACATCTCCTATAACAGTGTTTGCTGTGGCTAGTAGATATATGCGCTGTTTTAATTGGGGTCAGGTACCATCTGAACATGGTCTTAATCGTATTTTCTCTCAAATCAGTACTCAGCAATCCCTTGCAGGCAGAATGAAACACATCGTCCCACCCTCCTCTATCTTTGTGGATGTTTAGATCTGATTCCCAATTACTGAATACTTTAGATTTATGTGGGTTACCAACTGATTGTATTTGTATGTATAATTTGGATATGGCCCCTTTAGGTCTGTGCGATGATTTGAGTAGGCTCTCTAATGAAGTAGTGATGTCTGGCTGGTTGTCTCTAATGTATTTGCAGATCGCTGAGTTAACCTGAAGGTACTGGAACCACTGTAGCTTTATTGTATCAAGTTGTGTCTGAATCTGATTAAATGTTTTGGGTTTTCTACCGTCCATCCAGTCTGCTACTCTGTACAGTCCTTTGTTGGACCATTTATCAATTGTAACATGTAAGTCTTTTGGGGTTAAAGATCTTATAGGACGTACTAATGTTTGTTTGGGTAGCAGATTCTGTCGTTTAGTCAGGAAGGACCACATCTGAGATGTGTACAATGTGACCTGTGAGCCAGGTTTGCCTGAGATCTCTTTTGAGGTATAGTTATTCCATAAGATATCGTCAGAATATAAGGAATCCCTAAGCTTGGCCTCCAGGTCAGTCCAAATGATTTCCCCAGATCTGTTTCCTATTAGAGCTGTCTGAGCTAACCTCGCTGCTCTATAGTAATCTATAATGTTGGGCGCACCCACTCCACCCAATTGTCTGTGTCTCAAAATGAGTGTGGATACTATCCGTGCCGTTTTGTTTCCTCTAATAAATGTTATTATGTCTTTTTGCACTGTCTTTAGGTCTTTTAGTGGGATTTGGATAGGGAGAGTCCTAAAAAGATATAATATCTGGGGTAAGATAGTCATTTTGACAGATGCCAGTCTGCCTAACCACGAGAAGTTATATGTTTTCCATTTAAGTAGTTTCTTTCTTATCTCTTTATAGAGGGGTTCATAATTATATTTGTATAGTTGATTAATGTTAGATGTTAAGTGTATTCCCAAGTATTTGAGCGAATGCTTAACCCATCTAATTTGGAAGTTAATTTCAATGTTTTTTTTTGTGTGTTGTGGTAGTCCCAAAGACATTGCTTCGCATTTATCTAAATTAATTTTGTATCCTGAAATTTGAGAGAACTGGTCTAGAAGAGTGTATAATTTGGTTAGTGAAGTGAGGGGTTTAGACAGAGTTAAAAGAATGTCGTCTGCAAAAAGTGTTGATTTATATTCTTGATTTTTAATTTTAACTCCTGAAATATCTGGATCTAATCTAATTCTTGCTGCCAGAGGTTCTATGCAGATCGCGAACAAAAGAGGGGATAGTGGGCACCCCTGCCTCGTGCCATTGAGTATTGGGAAGATCTTAGATTTGTAACCTGAAATTGATACTTCGGCTGTTGGGTTGGGATAGATAGCATTTATAGCCGAAATAAAGGCCCCCCTGAATCCCATCTGATGTAATACTGCCGACATATATCTCCAGTCCACTCTATAGAATGCCTTCTCTGCATCCAGGGAGAGGAGCAGAGAAGGCATTCCAGTATCACCTACATAATCTATGATGTTTAAAAGTCGTCGTACATTGTCTGGTGCTTCTCTGTCAATTACAAAGCCCACCTGATCAGGGTGAATTAATTTTGGCAGAATATGTGTTAATCTATTAGCTAAAATTTTTGTGACGATCTTTATATCTTGATTGATAAGCGAAATGGGGCGATAATTCGCGCATAAGTTATGATTTTTGCCGGGTTTGGGAATTACTATTATCTTGGCTTGCAGCATATCTTTTGGGATAGTGTGCCCCTCTAGAATTAAATTACACAGATCTGTAAGGTGTGGAGCTAGTATTTATTTGAATGATTTATAGTATTCCCCCGCAAATCCATCGGGCCCTGCTGCCTTTCCTGTCTTGAGGTCTTTAATGACCTTCAGGACCTCTACTCTAGTAACTGGTGCGTTTAGTTTGTCTAGGTCTTCTGTTGTAATTGTGTGTAAATTTGCTTCTTTTAGAAATTGCATTGTTTGGGATTCTGTGGTGTTTGTGTAATTGACCTTATTGCCGTCGTATAACTGCCCATAGAAGTCCGCGAATGTATCTGCAATAAGTTGGGGATTTGAAACTAAAGTGCCATTTGTCGTTAATATAGAAGGAATAATAGACGCTTTGCATCTATCTCTGAGTTTATTCGCCAAAAATTTGTCTGGCTTATCTTTATAGATGTAGTATTGTGTATTTAGTTTCTGTATAGCCCTAATAGATTGGGTATTTAGGATGTTGGCTAAAGTGTCTCTTTTAGCTGCCAGAGTAGTTAAAATATCTTTTCTTTGGGTAGTCTTATGGAGTTTCTCTAGATCTGAGATTTCTGTGTGAAGTTGTGAAATTTGAGCTCTATATTGTTTGTTACTAGTGGATTTGTCCTGTATGAATAATCCTCGCATATATGTTTTGTGTGCCGCCCAGGGGGACAGAGGGCTTAGTGTAGTTCCCTTGTTGAGTTCCCAGTAATCAGTCTGTGATTTGATATATTTATCTCTATATGTGGGATTTTTTAAATGTGTCGGATCATAAGTCCAGGATCTTGCTCTATGTGTATCTATGAATCCCTCAAGATATAGGGACAAGATAGAGTGGTCTGACCACACAAATGGCTGGATTTTGGAGGTTTGTAAAAGTGGTTGTAGGACTTGGCTAATATAAATGTAGTCCAGTCTTGTATATTGTTTATGGGCTGCCGAATAAAAGGTAGTGTCTGTAGTGTTACCATACAATGTAAACCAAGAGTCAAATAGAGCATGTGGTGTTAGATGTTCCTGAATGGAGTTTACTATTTTGTTGTGTCTAATTTGTTTAGCTGTGAGTTTTGGTTTGGATTCTTTAAATTTGGTCATAGTGATATTGAAATCACCTGCTAATATAATTTTATATTGGGACCAGTTAGTAAGTAAACTAGAGATTTGGGTAAAAAATGAGTGTTGGTTGTCATTGGGAGCATAAACATTGCATAAAATGACGTGGGAGTCTCCAATGTGACCTCTGACTATGAGGTATCTTCCTTCTCTATCCACTATAATAGATTCGTGCTTAAATGGTAAATCGGCATGGATAAGGATGGAAACCCCTCTTTTCTTGGAGTTCGTCGTTGCATGGAAATGTTGTGTAAATTTTCTAGTCCAAAATTTCGGGATTATGTCTTTGGTAAAGTGGGTTTCTTGAAGGAATAATATGTTGGCTCCTAAAGACTATACTGGGACATGGCTGTACGTCTCTTAACATTAGTATTTAAGCCTCTCACGTTGTGAGATATTAGGTGAATTTTTGGTGTCATCTAGTTCTTAAAAAGTAAAATTTCTTCTGATGTGTTACATGTAAAAAAGTGTGTAATACATACGACCCTATGTGGATGGTAGGTTCAGACCTGGAGGCAATAGAAAATTGTGCCGACCAGGAGGGAGTGACCTTCTCGGCAACCTTAGGAGAAGAGTTAAAGAATGTTAAAAAAAGAGTAACAGTGTAGCATAAACATGAAAAACAGAGTATAACATAACATTTGCTAAACTTAACTTGTGGGTATGTGTACATTATTACCTCTGACGAGTCGGGGTAAGGGGGAGGAGCTGGACCATGAAATGAGTTAATAAAAAATTAGCTAAAGTGTCAGCTTCTAGAGATTTCGACTAACTTAACTAAACATATTTTCTAACTAAGAAAAAACATATTTGAGTTCTGTTCCCCTCCTTCGTTTTATACAAAGGAGGACTTTGAAGTAGTTCTTACAAATGGGTCAACTGGCCAAAGTTCCCCTGTCAGGGGCCTTGGTCAAACAGTACTCGGGAGGCTGGGATTCTCCCTGGAAAGCCCAGGTGACTTTATTGCGACTCTTCCGTAGTCTCCCGGTGAAAAAACAATGTAAATGGGTCAGGTAGCTTTGAGATAGTGTCATTTTTTGGTTCTTTTGCGGTTTACTTGTGTCCATTTTGCTTGGTTAGAGGTGCTCGGCAATTTATGAGGGGTGTCCTCCAGTGGTATGTTCGGGATTTCTAGCCCTAGTATCTTGCAGGTAGGAGGAATATCTTCTACATTGTGGATTGTAAAGGTTTTGTTATCCTTGAGGATGTGCAGGGCAAATGGAAAACCCCATCTGTATTTAACTTGGTTTTTGCGTAAGAGAGTTGTCATGGGGCGCAGGGAACTTCTTCTTTGGAGGGTTCTGACGCTGAGGTCCTGGAAAAATTGGATAATATTTCCCTGAAATTTGTAGGTAGGCTTACTTCTGGAAGCTTGAAGGATTTTTTCCTTGTCTTGAAAAAATGAGAATTTTACTATAATGTCTCTAGGAGGTGCCTCCTCTTTGGGCTTTGCTCTTAATGCCCTGTGGGCTCTCTCAATCGCAAACTCAGTTTCTTCTGGTTCTCCCGCAATATTTCGGAATAAATGTTTCAGGTATGTGTTCAGATCTGGGTTAGTGATTGTTTCTGGGACCCCTTTCAGTCTGATGTTACTTCTACGTGACCTATTTTCTAGGTCATCGACCTTGTCTTGCAATTCTTTGATGGTTTGGTTTTGTGACTGTAGTGTGTGAGAGGTAGTTTCCATTTCTTCCGATATTGTATCTCTGTGCTCTTCCAGAGCTTCAAGTCTACCTCCCAAATCTGCTATATCTGCTCTAATATCTGTTAGGCTGGATGTGACTGCTGAGTGCATTGAGTCTATCTTTCCCCATAATTTTTCAAAATTTGCCGCAATGTCCTGTTTGGAGACTAAGTCCTTGAGGTCTGCTTTTGTCACTGGGTGAGTCTCACTATGTGGGGAAGAATCTAATTCAGTATCTGAGTTTTCCTCCATCTCCTCTGTCACTGTTTCTGTAAGTTTACTATGGCGTGAAGGTTTGAAGAAGGTGCTCACAGTGGAAGATTTATTTGTCTTGTCTCCTTTAGTAGATTTTTGGCTGACATATTATTTGTTTATTGTCGGAGATAGAAATGTAGAGTGGAGGGTGAGCTGAAATTTACAGGAGTCTCTCCAATATGATAGTTTAATCCTTTGAAATAGAGAAACCTTGCTGCGCATGAGAGAGTTGCCACAGGCTAAAGGTAATGCTGCAGTAGCTTTTAAAGCTTTTAATTTCTAAATAGTAAGTGTCACTAGATAGCCAAGGATAACGATTTTGTGTAAGTGTCTTGAGGTTGACACTAGTAGATATGTTACAGTGAGAAAGTTATTTGATGCCACATGTGTGTAGCCTGCAAAGGTTATGTTGCAAATGTCAGGGCCTGCCGCGCACCTCTAGTTGCTTAATTTATTAATAGACTCTTACATTCCTGATATGATTTTAATGTGGGTATGTCTGGTTGATCATTAAGAACCTCACATCTTCCTTTTAGGGCCTAGTATATTTTGACATTGTTATTATGGCTTCTTTGGCCCAAGTTTGAATTCTATTTTGCCCCCAAGCATGTACTGGCCAAGACTGTCTTTGTGGCTAATAAAATGTGTGACCGAAAAGCTCAAGGATGTTGGGACAACTGATAACGGCAGGCTCCAGCACTCTGTCTCCCAAGCTGCCGACCGCTAAGTGTTGAGCGAGTCGGCATTTATCAGGCCCTCGTGTGCAGGTAGTAATGGCTGCTTACCCATGCGATGCTTCTGAGCCGGAACAGTCGATGCCGCTTATCTTATGGAGAATCTGTGCCGTCGCCCCTCTGTTTCTTCTATTGCGGATCTAGTCGCTTCTCATTTGGGTGCTGTAGTCCGGTGCTGTGTCCTTCTTTTATATGTCACGCCATTAACGCTGTGAGGATTAGTTTCTTTTTCGGCGCGAAATCGCCGCTTGTGGAGTTGAAAATTTCCCTAACTGTTCCAATCGCTCACTGTCGTCCTTTGAGTTGTGCTTCTGGTATTCAGAGACTTCACCCAGTATATTACTGTCAATTAGACTTATTTTAGAGCTGAAATGCTGACTTTTTTGGAAATTCCAGCTCAGAGCTCAGAGCTCACACGTCCATTCCTGAGCTTAGTCAAACTCCGCCCCCGAACAATAAAACCTTTAAGATACAACAACACATAACTTTTAATTATTGCTATGTAAACTATTCTTTGACCTGTATGGGGTGCTATAAACAGTATGTAGGTCAAACTACGAGAGCCCTTAAGGATCATTTGCGTGCCATAGGAGATCCTGAGTACAGTACTTCCATATCCCTACACTTCAAGAGAGACCATAATTCTGACAGTTTTCTGTTGACATTTCAGGGTGTCCAGCAGATACCCAGACACCCCAGAGGGGCAACAAATGAGATTTTAAAGAGAAGTCTTCTGGATTTTTCAGCTAGGCACCCAAATGCCAATAGATTTAAATTGGGGCGTAAAACTGTATGCTAATCGTGTATAATTAATTGTGTATAATTATGATGGGTATTTGTCATTTTATTTATCGGCTAAACTTTCATATATATGCTAGGTAAATAAGAATTGAATATAGAAACGTTTTAGAATAAAAAATAGCTAAATCAAAATTGACATATTAAGCTGATGTTTTCTACTATTGCTATTAAGAGTACCTGTCAGACGTTATTAGATCAGTCCAGGACTAGACCCAATTGCTAGAGTGAATGTCTGAGCCTTTTTTTTTCTAACACCTGAGACCTCATGTCTTTGAGCCCTTAAAACTTTTTTGTGCAATATTTTTTTAAATATTTTTTTATTAGAAAGTGTTATTATGAATGTAACTGTACTTTGTAATGTATTTTTGACATGATTTGTGTTTTTGTCCTAAATATATCACCAAAGATATAAATGAAGGCATTTAATAAAACTTTATTATACAGCTGGACAACTGAAACTGACAATATTATAAGCTAGAAGAAAAGTGATAATTCTTCCTAAGACCAGAAAGTCTTAGAGATAATTAAATGTGTTTCTTTATCAGCCTTTGGATAGTTCAAGATAGTGTAATTTGTTCTGCTTTTTAATTATCACAGTTTATCATTTCTGCTAATTGTTATGTATGCATGCTCAGATTATCGTCAACAGAATAAAGAAAAAGAAGAAAAGTCTTGCTATTCTTCTTTTCTTTAACTCATTGAAGGTCTAAGATTTAGCAGTAGGAAGATATATTGATCATCTATGTTGGATATTGCTTGACAAAGTTGCTGATTTAAGATACTGCCTAAGCATTTCAGGAATTGATGCTGGAAATTGTTTTATAACATCACAGATTTAATTAATCTATTTAACACATATTATTGGGTTCCATTTATCAAGTATCAGACGCAGTTTTGCAGTATTTTGGTGTAAGCTTTTTCCTAATCCTATATGCCATTTCTGAGATGGAGGTTTTCAATCACCCCGGACTAATCAGACCGGGGTGACTGACAGACCCTGCTTGCATGCGATTGGCCATGCACAAGCAGGGGGTGGTGTTGTACAAGTAGCACTCACTTGTGCAATGTTAAATGCAGGCAGCATATTACTGGCCATAATGTTTGTCAGACAGGTTCTTGAGAGCGAATCTTGTCAATCTGACATTTGTTAAATGTGGCGCAGTAACTGATTTATTTATTATTTTACAGCTGCTGCATTAGCAAGAAGTGCAATTTAAATATGATCAAAGATAAATATATTAATCTAATGCAAACTTATTAAAAAGTCTAACATTGCATATGGACTTTTGTAAATTTGCTCATTAAAATAAATAAAAGGCAATTCTTGATTAAACAAAAAAATAAAGTTGACTATGACATTAATAAGTATGTAGAATGTTTATATGAAACTGTTTCTATGATAAACCCAAAATACAAATTAAGCAGTTGATCAAAATCATTTAGAAAAAAGTTATTAAATGGTATCTAAAGAAACAAACGTAGAATTTGATGGTGGTTTTCTGTTGAAAATCATTCGATTTCTAAAGGATTGCGACCCCTTACTTTATAACAGCTGATATTGATATTTGCATAGATTGGGTCTTTTTTGTACTTGGAACCTACTGTGTTTTTTTTTATTTTTTATTAATTGTTTTGTTTTTTGGGGGGTGGGGGGTTAGCTGTTATAAAGATATTAAAGGGATATGAAACACAAAGATTTTCTTTCATGATTCAGATAGAGCATGGTATTTTAAACAACTATCTACTTTACTTCTGTTATCTAATTTGCTTCATTTTCTTGGTATCTTTTGTTGAAATTAATACCATAGGCTAAGAAGAAGCAATGCATTACTGGGAGCTAGCTGCTTATTAGTGGCTGCACATATATGCATGATGTCATTAACTGGAAAATTTGTTTCAAATTGTATTCTGTATCTGAATTCTGATAAAAAATAATTTTGTATTATTTATCAATTTATAAATAATATTCTGGAATAAGGGATTATTGTAGAGAATTCAGTATTTTTTTTCTATAAAAACTCACACCCACACAGGTAAATAATATTCTGGCAGGCAGTGTTTGTATTCTATAATTAATCGGTTAAGCAACATCTTTTCTTGCTCTTAGCTAAAAACCAGCAGACAATGCACAAACAAGGTTCTAGAATTAGCTTCAGTTAGTTAAGATCGATCTCTGCGTATTGATGTTGAATTTATAAGAGAAGACATGTAGTTAAACTTAATTAAACATACTGTCTAGGTTAAACAAAATAAACAATCCCAAAAGTGTATGAACGTCTGTTTTGTCAGTCTTGACGTCTAAATACTATGGAGTTCGTGAACATGTACTTAGGCTAAATAAAGCAGAAATCAGTATTTTCTTTATGTAAGTGATCCATAAAGAAACAAAAAGACCGAAAGGAACTTAAATATTGTGTAATCTTTTGTTATTAAATTATTTGTAAATGTTTAATTGATAATCTGTCATCTGCATGAATGAAAAATATAGAGTTCCATGATCACCATTTTAATTAGTAAAACTGATTGAATATATAAACATTATGGGCCAGATAAAAAGTGATGCACTATTTAACGTTTTCGTTCAAGCGCAAACTTCGCTAGAAGAAAGCTTTTTGCGCGCGTCAGGTAGCATGCATATTACAAGTTGAAAGTAAAATGTTTGCGCACAAGCAAAACCTGAAGTATGCTAACCAAAGCACTGTGTTAACTTATTTTACCCAATGACTTCAAAAGAGAGTGCAGAATAAAACCCTAAAACTTTTTTTGGACGTGCTAACCCGACAGGAGGTATAAATATTTCACATTCCAATTTATTTTTATTGTAAATATATTTATATATATCAGAAACTCTTAATATGTTGATGCACAATCAATGTGTCAACTCTAGGGGGCGCAATAAGATGGCATACAAAAAAAAGAATAAAATACATACAAAACAACTATTAGTATATGTGACAATATGGTAAGCTTAAATTGTATAATAACATATAATAGATCAGTTGACAATAGTCCTAATGGATCTTAACTGTTCAGGATACCAGTCCTTAGGTGAATCCAAAAAGGTTACTCAGACCTTAAAGGGACAGTAAACCTAAAAAATAATGTTACATAATTCTGCACATAGTGCAGAATTATATAACATTATATTAGCCAAACTTTGTAAAACCTAATATTCCCTTTTAATTTTTTAAAAAAACGGCTGTTTTACAGACCCGCTCTCTGTGCTCTGCTGAGCGGGTCTGTTCGTTTCACACAGCGCATCGGGCCAGCTGTATAGTCACAGCCCGACCCTACCGCGCCATTATACACAGAGCAGCTCGCTCCTGCTGCCAGACAGAGCAGGAGCGAGCTGCACTTAGTGTTATGGCGCGGTCGGGCTGGGTTATGACTATACAGCTGGCCCGATGCGCTGTGTGAATATAACAGACCCGCTCAGCAGAGCACAGAGAGCGCGTCTGTAAAACAGCCGTTTTTTAAAAAAATTAAAAGGGCATATTAGGTTTTACAAAGTTTGGCTAATATAATGTTATATAATTCTGCACTATGTGCAGAATTATATAACATTATTTTTGAGGTTTACTGTCCCTTTAATGGTGTTGATCCTGGTTCAAAAACCAAACTGATGGAATATCAGAATTATTGTTCACACCCAATGGGAGTCGGCTCCTTGTCAGAAAACTCGATCTGGATACATATTCTTTCTGTGAAAAACAACCACAAGACAGGGGCGCCTCCTAGTGTGATATAGTAGAGAGCAGAATGGTGTAAATAGAAACAACAAATGAATACTCACAAATGGAGCAGCACCCAATTGTGCTAAATGAAGCAGACTGGGAACTTGCAGTGTCCCAGCTTACTGGCCCAACGTGAGTATCGGTATCCCAGGTGTCCTCAATGGGTGAAAAAAGCTCAGACTCTCAAATAAAACTGTAGTATAACAATTTAATATAAAACATAAAAACAGATGTAAAAAATATGACTATGATATTTAAAAACACAGTAAGCAACGCGTTTCTCAGATCTCTGTCTGTTTCATCAGGCATCATCAGGCGTCACTTGGTCTGATGAAGGAGTGATTGATTCCCGAAGCATCACTTTTTTGATGTGCCAATAAAAGCACTGTTTTTCATAAATCCAGGGAGTGCAAGCCTTTTCATTCCTATTTCATCTTTTTGCCTGCACCCTGGTAGTTGCCAGTTAAGTGGGAGTGTGCTCTCAATTGCATATTATATATATATATATATATATATATATGTTTATATGTATTCTGTGAATAACTATACCTAAATATTAATAACTCCTGTTGGGTTACGGATGAGCAAAAAGTTTTAGGTTTTTTATTTCACATACAGGAAAATTTAATTTTTATTGTAAATATATTTTTCTAGATATATTTGAAAATAACTATACATATATATGTCCTATAGCTATATAGGTATAGATATCTATTTTACAATTATTAATTATAATTATTAAAAAATATTATAGATACTGTTTTGCTAACAGAATGACAGTGGCAAACCTTTTCCCCTCCAGTAATAGGGCTAGATTGTCAAATATAAATAAGCCAATTAGTGGAAGGCATTTGATCACTACTATTGAAAACCAATTGCAGCCGACCGGTGTTATTTTACTCAGAAAGTTTTCACACTTGGATGTTGTTGATTTATTACAATGCTACAGAAATATATTTTAATTAATGTGCTGTATGTCCCTTTAAGCATTAGCTTGCTGCTATCTCCCTGTATATGTGGAACTTGTTGCAACCGTAATTTAAGGCCCGTTTCCCTGTAGGAGATTTTTTAAACTTCTGTACGTCATTCTTTTTAAAGGGACAGTATACACTTATTTTCATATAACTGCATGTAATAGACCCTACTATAAAGAATAAGCTGCACAGATACTGATATACAAATCCAGTATATAACGGTTTAAAAACTTACTTAGAAGCTCTCAGTTGAAAAGGTAGTTGGAAAGCCCACTGCAAGTGGGAAATAAGACTCTCCCCCCTCCCCCTTCTTTTGCATATGAAAAGACCCTTTACACAAACAGGAGCAAGCTGGAGAAGGTAGCTGACCGTATTCTCATAAAACTTTGGGGCTTGGTTAGGAGTCTGAAAATCAGAGCAATGTTATTTAAAAATAAGCAAAACTATACATTTAAAAAACAAACAAAAAAAAACAACTTTATGGGCTATATAAAAAAATCATCTACAAAACATTTATGCAAAGAAAAAATGAGTGTATAATGTCCCTTTAAGTGTTCCACAAATACGTTGTTTCTGAAAATGCATAACATTCTACATCATGCTAGGGATAAATGATTTTATCCTTGTATTATACCACTCGTTGTGCTTAAATACTTTATAGGTGATGAGTGATGTGGAGCAGGATCTAGTATACAGGAGTATACATATTCAGCGAAGCAGCTCTTTCTCACTGAGTCACAAGCCAGAACAAAAGGAAGACAAAATAATAAAGTCCTGGAGTTGTAACACTTTACCTGAACAAAAGGTATAGACTGGCTAATGCTTTATCTGGAGGGCAATGTGTAGAACACATTATATAATTACCTTATTTCTAATATAATGAAGAGATTGCATACAAAGATGCACATAAAAACAAGAAAGTGGGATACAATTGTTTAATCCAGCTATTCTTTTTGCAGCGTTAAAAAGTATTTTTTTGGAGTCACAAGGACATGTTGTTCTGTTGTTAACTGGCAGAAACATTACACATACAAACTCATATTAACACATTGGTGTTGTACACCTGACATACAATAATGATGAGCTTCATGCTTTAATATAACATTTTTTTCATATGCGCGTACCTGATCACATATTCTAATATTCTAATGTGCGCAAGCCAGATCGCATATTATAATATGCGCAAATCCGACATGAAAATGTGAATATTGCATAAATATGGTTTTACATGTTCATCTACCTAATGGCAAAGGGCTGTAATGCACTTTTTTTATATATATATATATATGTGTGTACATATGTTTTTATGTGTTTATATGTATATATGTTTGTAAATACATATATAAATACATAAATTAATATGTGTACAGAGTGGGTCTTTCTTTTCCTAAGCGCATTGCGGACACGCTGTCTAGTCACAGCTGGCCCGATCGCGCCATTAAACTGAATGTAGCTTGCTCCCACTATCAGACCAGAGCGGGAGCGAGCTACATTTAGTTTAATGGCACGATCAGGCCGGCTGTGACTAGACTGCGTGCCTGTGATGCGCTTAGAAAAGAAAAACCCGCTCAGTAAAACCAGGATCGGTGTTTAGGAAAATCCAATTTTGAAATAAAATATCAATGAAATTGTTTGATCTATAAAGTTGGTGATAAGCTAATGTTATATAATTATATAACATTATTTTGTAGGTTTACTGGCCCATTAAATAAGGCCAAAACTCTGCAAAAAACATAATTTATGTAAGAACTTACCTGATAAATTCATTTCTTTCATATTGGCAAGAGTCCATGAGCTAGTGACATATGGGATATACAATCCTACCAGGAGGGGCAACGTTTCCCAAACCTCAAAATGCCTATAAATACACCCCTCACCACACCCACAATTCAGTTTAACGAATAGCCAAGCAGTGGGGTGATAAAGAAAGGAGTAGAAAGCATCAACAAAAGAAATTTGGAAATAATTGTGCTTTATACAAAAAATCATAACCACCAAAAAAGGGTGGGCCTCATGGACTCTTGCCAATATGAAAAAAAAATTATTTCCAATTAAAAGAAAAAAACTTAAATCAAAAGCAGAAGAATCAAACTGAATCAGCTGCCTGAAGAACTTTTCTACCAGAAACTGCTTCCGAAAAAGCAAATACATCAAAACGGTAGAAATTTGTAAATGTATGCAAAGAGGACCAAGTTGCTGCTTTGCAAATCTGATCAACTGAAGCTTCATTCTTAAAAGCCCACAAAGTGGAGACTGATCTAGTAGAATGAGCTGTAATTTTCTGAGGCGGGGCTTGACCCGACTCCAATAAGCTTGATGAATCAAAAGCTTTAACCAAGAGGCCAAGGAAATAGCAGAGGCCTTCTGACCTTTCCTAGGAAAATATAACAAATAGACTAGAAGTCTTCCTGAAATCTTTAGTAGCTTCAACATAATATTTCAAAGCTCTCACCACATCCAAAGAATGTAAGGATCTTTCCAAAGGATTCTTAGGATTAGGACACAAGGAAAGGACAACAATTTCTCTACTAATGTTGTTAGAATTCGCAACCTTAGGTAAAAATTCAAAAGAAGTCTGCAAAACCGCCTAATCCTGATGAAAAAAATCAGAAAAAGGAGATTCACAAGAAAGAGCAGATAGCTCAGAAATTCTTCTAGCAGAAGAGATGGCCAAAAGGAACAACACTTTCCAAGAAAGTAATGTAATGCCCAAAGAAAGCATAGGCTCAAATGGAGGAGCCTGTAAAGCCTTCAGAACCAAATTAAGACTCCAAGGAGGAGAAATAGATTTAATAACAGGCTTAATACGAACTAAAGCCTGTACAAAACAGTGTATATCAGGAAGTATAGCAATCTTTCTGTGAAATAAAAACAGAAAGAGCGAAGATTTGTCCTTTCAAGAAACTTGCAGACAAAACCTTATCCAAACCATCCTGAAGAAACTGTGAAATTCTAGGAATTCTAAAAGAATGCCAAGAAAATGTATGAGAAGAACACCATGAAATGTAAGTCTTCCAAACTCTATAATAAATCTTTCTAGAGACAGATTTACGAGCTTGTAACATAGTATTAATCACCGAGTCAGAGAAACCTCTATGACTTAGAACTAAGCGTTCAATTTCCATACTTTCAAATTTAATGATTTGAGATCCTGATGGAAAAACGGACCTTGAGATAGTAGGTCTGGCCGTAACGGAAGTGGCCAAAGCGGGCAACTGGACATCCGAACCAGATCCGCATACCAAAACCTGTGTGGCCATGCTGGTGCCACCAGCAACACAAATGATTGTACCATGATGATTTTGGAAATCACTCTTGGAAGGAGAACTAGAGGCGGGAAGAAGTAAGCAGGATGATAACACCAAAGAAGTGTCAGCGCATCCACTGCTTCCGTCTGAACATCCCTGGACCTGGACAGGTATCTGGGAAGTTTCTTGTTTAGATGAGAGGCCATGAGATCTATCTCTGGAAGACCCCACATCTGAACAAAGTGAGAAAACACATCTGGATGGAGGGACGACTCCCCTGGATGTAAAGTCTGGCGGTTGAGATAATCCGCTTCCCAATTGTCTACACCTGGGATATGCACCGCAGAGATTAGACAGGAGCTGGATTCCGCCCAAACAAGTATTCGAGATACTTCTTTCATAGCTTGGGGACTGTGAGTCCCACCCTGATGATTGACATATGCCACTGTTGTGACATTGTCTGTCTGAAAACAAATGAACGGTTCTCTCTCAACAGAGGCCAAAACGGAAGAGCTCTGAGAATTGAATGAAGTTCAAAAATATTTATTGGTAATCTCGCCTCTAGAGCTTTCCAAACCCCTTGTGCTGTCAGAGATCCCCAAACAGCTCCCCAACCTGAGAGACTCTCATCTGTTGTGATCACAGTCCAGGTTGGCCGAACAAAAGAAGCCCCTTGAACTAAACGATGGTGATCTATCCATCATGTCAGAGAGTGTTGTACATTGGGATTTAAGGATATTAATTGTGATATCTTTGTATAATCCCTGCACCATTGATTCAGCATACAAAGCTGAAGAGGTCTCATGTGAAAACGAGCAAAGGGGATCGCGTCCGATGCTGCAGTCATGAGACCTAAAACTTCCATGCACATAGCCACTGAAGGGAATGACTGAGACTGAAGGTGCCGGCAGGCTGCAACCAATTTTAAAGGTCTCTTGTCTGTTAGAGACAGAGTCATGGACACTGAATCTATCTGGAAGCCTAAAAAGGTGACCCTTGTCTGAGGAATCAAGAAACTCTTTGATAAATTGATCCTCTAACCATGTTTCCAAAGAAACAACACTAGTTGATTTGTGTGAGATTCTGCAGAACGTAAAGACTGAGCTAGTACCAAGATATCGTCCAAATAAGGAAACACTGCAATACCCTGTTCTCTGAATACAGAGAGAAGGGCACCCAGAACCTTTAAAAAGAATCTTGGAGCTGTTGCTAGGCCAAATGGAAGAGCAACAATTGGTAATGCTTGTCTAGAAAAAAGAATCTCAGAAACTGATAATGTTCTGGATGAATCGGAATATGAAGGTATGCATCCTGCAAGTCTATTGTGGACATATAATGTCCTTGCTGAACAAAAAAGCAGAATAGTCCTTATAGTCACCATCTTGAAAGTTGGTACTCTTACATAACGATTCAAAATTTTCAGATCCAGAACTGGTCTGAATATGTATTCCTTCTTTGGGACAATGAATAGATTTGAATAAAACCCCAAACCTTGTTCCAGAAGAGGAACAGGTATGATTACCCCTGAAGACTCCAGGTCTGAAACACACTTCAGGAAAGCCTGAGCTTTTACCGGATATGCAAGAGAAAAAAATCTTCTCACAGGAGGTCTTACTCTGAATCCTATTGAATACCCTTGAGAGACAATGCTCTTAATCCATAGATTTTGAACAGAATTTATCCAAATATGCTTGAAAAACCTTAATCTGCCCCCTACCAGTTGAGCTGGAATGAAGGCCGCACCTACATGCAGACTTAGGGGCTGACTTTGGTTTCCTAAAGGCTTGGATATATTCTAATTTGAGGACGGCTTCCAATTGGAGGCAGATTCCTTGGGGGAAGGATTGAATTTTTGTTCCTTATTCTGACGAAAGGAACGAAAACAGATAGAAGCCTTAGATTTACCCTTAGGTTTTTTTATCCTGAGGCAGAAAAACTCCCTTTCCCTCAGTAACAGTTGAAATAATAAAATCCAACTGGGACTCAAATAAATGATTACCTTGGAAAGAAAGAGATAGTAATCTAGAATTACAAGTCATATCAGCATTCCAAGATTTAAGCCACAAAGCTCTTTTAGCTAAAAAAGCTAAAGACATGGATCTAACATCAATTTTGATAATATCAAAAATAGCATCATAAATAAAATGATTAGCATATTGAAGTAAGCGAATAATGCTATATAAGTCAGAATCCAACTCCTGTTGCGCTAAATTCTCCAACCAGAAAGTTGATGTAGCCGCAACATCAGCCAAAGAAATTGCAGGTCTAAGAAGATGACCTGAATATAAAAAGGCCTTCCGTAGATAAGATTCAAGCTTCCAATCTAGTAGATTTTGCTGGTAAAGGATACAATTTTTTAAACCTTGAATAAGGAATAAAAGAAGTACCTGGCTTATTCCATTCCTTTAGAAATCATATCAGAAATAGCCTCAGGAATAGGAAAAAAAACCCTGGAGAAACCACAGGAGGTTTAAAAACAGCATTTAAACTTTTATTAGACTGAACGTCAAGAGGACTGGTTACCTCAATATCCAAAGTAATTAACACTTTTTAATAAAGAACGCATATACTCAATTCTAACTAAATAAGTAGATTTGTTAGTGTCAATGTCTGAGGAAGGATCTTCAGAATCAGATAGATCCTCATCAGAAGAGGATAAATTATTATATTGTTGGTCATTAGAAATTTCATCAACTAAATGAGAAGTTTTTTAAAAACCTTTTACATTTATTTGAAGATGGAATGCAGACAAAGCCTTCAGAATAGGATCAAAAACAAATTCTTAAAAATTTACAGGTATATCATGCACATTAGAAGTTGAAGGAACTGCAACTGGCAATGTACTAATACTAATGGATACACTATCTGCAAAAAAAAATAACCGGAAATGACACACTCGCGTCACTAATGACGCAACAGTGTGAAAGATCTCGGCATCACGTATGACGCCGGAAGTGACAAACTTGCGTCGTAGACGTACTTTTCCGCGCCAAAAAAATTTTCGCGCCAAGAATGACGTAATAAAGTTAAGCATTTGTCGCACCCGCAGGCCTAATAACGCCCGCAATGGCCTAATAACGCCCGCAATTTGCAAAAAGTAGTCAATTGAAAAAAAGACTAAACCCCAGGTTAGAAATAAATTTCATATTTAAAAGATGTTTATAATCCCCAAATATGAAACTGACAGTCTGCAGAAGGAAATACATGCACCTGACTCATGGCAAATATAAGTACAATACATATATTTAGAACTTTATATAAATGCATAAAGTGCCAAACCATAGCTGAGGTGTCTTAAGAAATAAAAAACATACTTACCAAAAGACACCCATCCACATATAGCAGATAGCCAAACCAGTACTAAAACAGTTATTAGTAGAGGTAATGGTAAATTGAGAGTATATCGTCGATCTGAAAAGGGAGGTAGGAGATGAATCTCTACGACCGATAACAGAGAACCTATGAAATAGACCCCCATTAGGGAAATCATCGTATTCAATAAGTGATACTCCCTTCACGTTCCTCTGACATTCGCTGTACTCTGAGAGGAATTGGGCTTCAACAATGCTGAGAAGCGCATATCAACGTAGAAATCTTAGCACAAACTTATTTCACCACCTCCATAGGAGGCAAAGTTTGTAAAACTGAATTGTGGGTGTGGTGAGGGGGTGTATTTATAGGCATTTTGAGGTTTGGGAAACTTTGTCCCTCCTGGTAGGATTGTATATCCCATATGTCACTAGCTCATGGACTCTTGCCAATTACATGAAAGAAATGTATAAAGAATGTAGCAAAGAAAACAAAAGGCAATCAGATTAGCTAAAGCAGAAAAATAGAAAATAATTGCTTAAGACTGAACACTGCTTGGTAGGTTGATTACTAAAGATATATAAATAAATAGATATATAGATAAATAGATGTGTTTTGTTATGATAAATTATAACAATCCTTGATCATATGTTGCTTGTAATATTTTGTATTTTCAGAATCATCTTTCCAACTAGTTTAAATGCATATCTAACTTTATTTATTTGTTTTTGCCAGTTTTTACCAACATTATGTCAATTTGAAAATCCACTTAGAAGATCTGAAAAACAAAGCCCTCAAGAATTTCTCCTTTCCAGTACACTGAATACAGTTTCCTACCCAATTGGTTTTGAAAATATTTCTAAAGATGATGTGACAAATTTCACAAAGCTAACATCCCATGGAGGAGATGTTACCGCAGGGTTGGACTGGATTATTCATGCTACAATCCCACACATAGTCATTATTCCAAGCTCGGAGAGCAACATCTCTGAAGGACAAGAGGCGCATGAAAATGGTGTTGATGAAATTGAAAAAGAAGAGGATGATGAGGATTTTTTTAAATTTCATGTTGACACTACTTTATTGGACCTTGATGGATTAACTTCATCTAGTGATCTTCTTGAAGTTGTTGAGAGGTTTTTATCCAAATAAAAGTAGACTAATTCTTATTTTCTAATAAATCACATCTGCTATAAATATTTCATATGCAATAGGTGACACACAGTGTTATATTTTAATATTTAACCATGCTCAATCACTTTATGATGGTAATTATATTTTTATTACCATTTATCTTCAGTGACTACACTACAATATTTGTTTGCAAATGTGCAGGTAATTACAATTTTCAAATGCAAACTGACATTGTCTAATCCTTGATACGTGTACTGCTTAGATATGGTTTTGGATACCATGTTGACTGTGTTACATGGTAAAGATGAAAATTTCTTTGTTTTGCACTAAAATGTTGAAATGTGCTTCCTCTATGTGAAAATGTTTAAGGTTAATTCCATAAACTATTTTATGAACACATAAACTAGATAAAAACTAATCAAAAACATAAATTATCCTTTTTATTGGGGAAACACTAGCTAGAAGTTTTACTTATATTTTTTATTAGTGTGAAACTCCTTTTAAAATATTATGATTTATACAAATATGTAGATTTGATATATTATTTTTTCAGAGTGTGTTTATTTGCTTTTCATTAACTCATATTTATATTATTGTATGTTATTATGTTAAATTAATTATTCCTTGGAACCATTTTTAAGAGCCACTCAACGTAGCTATTTTTGGCTTCCATAACAAAGGTTTTCCAACTCATTAGAATTTTGTCTGCATATGTTAGCACATCTGTGTTATGTGTTCAATAATTCTAGACCGTCTTGTTTTCCTACATTTGATTGGGTAAACATGTAGGAATATATATGCAACAGCAGTTTTTGCCACCTTTCAATGACCAGGATGAATAAAATAAGAAGCCAATGGGAGAGGTAAGTGTCACAAAACAATTGAGTAATTATCATTAAAGATGTGTTGTATTTTTCATTGCAGTTTCTTTAACCCCTTCGTGCTGGTACAATAGTGTTAACATCAGAACGAAGTTCCGATGTAAACACTATTAGTAAAAATGAAATCATCTGATCGTCAATGTGATCGTGTGATTTCAAGGGGAAGCTGCAGGATGCCGTATATGGTAGGAGGGTTCATTCCGTCCTAATAGCATTAAAGCCCAGCGCAGTTAGAACAGCATTGGCGTGAAGGGTTTAAAATTCCAAACAAGCTAAATGCAGGTATTTGTACAATTGTTGCTATCATTTCCACTGCAATTAACCATTTCCTAATATTTTTAATTTATTTTAAAATAAACATTTTGTTAACATCCAAAAATGTGCCTACAATGATGAACAAATATTCAGATGAGCATATTTCGTTTCTGAAAATGGTGTGTTTTCAATAGTTTAGCATTTTAATAAAACAAAGACATTTTTAAAATATGAACTATGCATATACAAGGGTGACATCCCAGAAAAAAAATATCTAAAGTCCGATTTATGAACATGCGAGCGAACATGATACAATGTAGCGTATCATGTCCGCCGCACATCGATAAATTCTGACAGCATTTATCATTGGTCAAGCAGTTCTTGTAAACTGCTTGTGCTATGCCGCCCCCTGTAGATTTGCAGCCAATCGGACGCTAGCAGGGGGTGTCAATCACCCTGATCGTATAGGATTGGGCAGATTAATGTCCGCAGCCTCAGAGCAGGCGGACAAGTTAAGGTCTAAAGACCGCTGCTTCATAACGGTTGTTTCCGGTGAGCCTGAAGGCTCTCGCAGAAACAGGGGCATCATGCTCCATTTGGAGCTTGATAATGCGGCCCCTAAGATATGATGGGCAAAATAAAGAGGTAAATAAAAGAAATCTTCACTCACAAAATTCATGAAATTATTTTCTGATGCATTGGAGTATCTCTGGTGAATGTTCTCAATGCTATTTGAAAACCATATGATAAAAACAGCCATTTGTATGGCTTATTTTACTGTAAATATCTATTGAAAATATCCAATATATAACCATGAAATGCAATTAAAAAATATCACTCAAAACTAAACACCTGAACAAAAAATTATTTTCATATATGTGGGCTTGCTTAAAGTGACATAAACATTCAAGGTGAAACTGTCATGATTCAGATAGAGCATGTCATTCTTAGAGACTTTTCAATTTTTTCTCTATTATCAAATTTACTTTGTTCTCTTGTTATCTTCTATTGCTAAGTATACATTGGGAGCTGGTTGGTTATTGGTCACTATGTATGCCTCTTGCCATTGGCTCATCAGTTGTGTTTAGCAAGACCCCAGAAGTACATTGCTGGACTGGAGCTGACTCACTATATGGCTCCATTTATGAAGATGTAGATGCAGTTTCCTGACCATTGCAGTGCAAGCTTGTGCATATGAGGCTGCAAACAAGTTAAGAAGTTGTGGTTGTAAGATGTGGGACAAGCATTGCTTTCATGTAATTGGTTTAATGAGAGTAGGGGCCAGGTTGCTCAAGAAACCTGCAAGAAAACCTTGTCTACCTGCACTTTTATGACAGGAGTATTAAATCAATGTATGTCAATGTCTATCAATGTCTGTCTGACATGATACGCTGTAGCGTATCATGTCTGACAAACAAGGCTGAATGCCGACAGCATACGCTGTCTGCATTTAACATTGCACAAGCAGTTCTGGTGAACTGCTTGTGTAATGCCGCCCCCTGCAGATTTGCTGCCAATTGGCCGCTAGCAGGGGGTGTCAATCAACCCGATCGTATAGAATCGGGCGGATTAATGTCCGCAGCCTCAGAGGCAGCAGACCAGTTAAGGAGCAGCGGTCTTAAGGCTGCCTCATAACTGCTGTTTCCGGCGAGTCTGAAGTCTTGCGCGGAAACAGGCTCGCCGGAAACAGGGGCATCACAGGCCATTCTGCCCTTGATTAATCGGCCCCTATGTGTTTAATCACTTTTACAGGCAATACTGCAACATTAATATGTTCTAACACATGAGAGCATTTTCTTTTTCCACTTTATGTCCCTTTAACAAAATTAAATAAAAACGTATATAAAATACTTTAGAAATAATCATTAATTGTAACCATTACTAAAAATCCTCTTCAAAAAGCATCTTTAAAGGGACATGAAACCCAAATTTTTTATTTCAAGATTCAGACAGAGCATACAATTAAAAAAAAATCTAATTTACTTCTATTATCAAAACTTACTTTCTTCGCATGTTATTCTTTATGGAAGAGATATCTAAAAAAGGTAGCGTGCATGTGTGTGGTGCATTACATGGCAGGAGAAAGTGCTGCCATCTAGTGCTTTTGCTAATGCATAACTGCAGCCATATAGTTCTGCAGACACGTGCACGCTCCTGAAACTTAACTTTCTGATTTCAACAAAAGAAATAAAAAAAACAAAGAAAAGTAGATTGAAATAAATTGAAAGGTTGATTAAAATTGTATGCTCTATCTGAATCATGGGGAAAAAATGTATGTCCCTTTAAGCTCCACAAATGTGTTACACATAATTAGAAATAGTTTACCCATTGATCGAATCCTAAATATAAAAATATAGTAGTTATTATACAACATTTTTGCAACTACTAAGAAAACATGAATTTTATTCACATTGCCAGATGTTTCTTAAGTAATAATAGAATGTTGAAACATTACATTATATTATCATTACATGTTTGTGAATTCTAAGTTATGTTCCACCTGTAATGACTGTGGAATGTGGAGGTCATTTACAAATTGGGCAAAGACGTGCAGACAATCAGTAATAGTTTTCAATGTTTTAAGTAAGAACTAAAGAATATACATATATCACAGGTATGTCTCCGTTATATTGACTCAGTATATGTAATATCTTCTGCAAATGATAATAGGCTGGACTAGGATTGGGAAAGAGCTAAGGTGTTAGCAAGGGATACATGAAGTCTGAGTCAGACAGATGACTAGACAAACAAACAGAAGGGGCGAGATTACATATACGGCGCACGCTTCAGCGCAACTGCTCAAACCCACGCCTCCCGTAATTTCACCTCGTACATCGGGACATCACATAAACCCCGCCGGCAGTTCATAAAGTGCGGTAAGTCAGATAAACTAGCGATGTCCAGAAATGAGCATAAATACAAATTTCTGGAGTCGCCAGTGACTTACAGCATTTTATAAACTGCCGGCCCCTAAGAAAATAAAAAAATATATAAAATCTCCCGTAAAAGTCTAACCCGCCTCCCAAAAATAAACCTGACACGTAAAACCCCTATATTCGCCATCAAACCCACATTGGAACTAATAATAAAAATATTATCCCCTAAACTGACAACCCCCACAACGCAATATGCCTAATTAAACTAATAACCGCTAATACGCCATTCATGCACATCACAAACTTCCTAATAAAAGTATTAACCCCTAAATCTGCCAACCCCAACATCGCAAGCTACCTAATAAATCTATTAACCCCTAATCTGCCATTAACCCACGTTGCAATAAACCTAATAAAGTATATTAACTCCTAATCCGCCATTAACCCACATCACAATAAACCTAATGTATATTAACCCCTAATCTGCCATTAACCCACATTGCAAAAACCTAATAAAGTATATTAACCCCCTAATCCGCCATTAACCCATAACACAATAAACCTAATAAAACTATTAACTATTAACCCCTAACCCGCCAAACCCACATAATGCAATAATCCTAATAAATCTATTAACCCCTTATCCGCCAAACCCCCACAATGCAAATAACTAATTAAATGACTAAGCCCCCTAACCTAACACCCCCTAAATTAACCCCAATTAACTAAATTAAAAAATACTAAGTTACAATTAAAATAAAAAGCTAACATTACTTAAAAATAAAATAACTACATTTAATTTAATCTAAGATTACAAACAATAAAGAAGTCTAACATTACATAGAATAATAAACCAAATTATCAAAAATAAAAAAATGAAACCTAATCTCTAAGAAAATAAAAAAGCCCCCCCAAATAAAAACACCCTCTAATCTTATACTAAACTACCAATAGCCCTTAAAAGTTAAACAGCTCTTTTCCTTAAAAAAATACTAAGTTCCCCCTCTAACAGTAAAATACCCCACCCATCAAACCCCCCAAAATAGATTGGGGCGGAGCCTGGCTGTGCAGGACAATGGCCGCAATTGTGTAGAGCTCCTGAGCCAAAGGCTAGTCTACTATATCTAAATGCCCACAATTGAGCTACAAATTTCATAAATACCCTTACTGAACCGAGGGGGACACATCTATGTGAAGAAATTTACTTTTCAAGGGCACACTGAAGTCCGGCGAGCATACCGCATCGCTGCATCTGTGGGCCGTGGGCCTGTATAATACCCAGCGACACCCGACTCTCTGACGAGAACTACACCCTACACATCACTCAAGCCGGGATTGTTGTCTAAATTCTGCACCCCTATGAACTGGGCACACTCACATATGCAGCGCGGACTGTCTCTTAAGGCCTGCAGGTGAAGTGCCTTTACTTGGCGGTGACACGGCTGACTTACCCGCCTTCTACATAACGCCCAGATCCGACCGCTGGAGCGGTCGCCCACGTGGAGTGCCTGAAAAGTCTGGAATAAAGGAGGACACAGAGCCTCTTCCCCCTGCCCGGAGCGCTGATAGCTGAGAAATTTGTGTTCCGGTGAGTACGCATCCCTACACCGCTAGCTCCCTGGCCAGACCGGGTTGGGAGACATACAGAGAACTGGGCATAATCCACTTATTGTCCTAAGCACACAACCCTGTGGGATTAGGATCACTGCTATTTAGTACATTGTCTCTGCAAACCGGACACCTGTATAAAGAATTAGGGGGCTTAATAAAAACAAAAAAACACCATTCTTTTTTTTTGTTTACTGCATCTCCTTTTTCTGAACTTATCTACCAACTGGATTTGCATCATAAGCTGCTTATACCCACTATATAAGTATAAATTAAGACCACAATGGCACATAGGAAAGCTGGCTTGGGGGAAAAGAACACTAAAACTAGGAACATGAATCATTACTTGAAAGGGATAGAGCCCCAGGCCTTTGAGGATAACACGCTTCAGCCAGGGCCTAGTGTAGCAGACCCAGACCAAGCTCTCCCAGACCCTACACCTCCAACACCATATGTCACAAAGGAGGACTTGAAAAATCTGTCATCCAAACAAGATATTAAAGAAATAGCGAGTGAGATCAAAAATCTGTTTGGGGAACTACGTAAAGATGTATCTGTTTTAACTCAAAGGGTCACAGATATTGAACACTCTCAGACAACTATGCAGGCCCAAATAAAAGAAACAATTCCCCAAGTACAGCAGAACACTAATGCTATACAGAACTTACTAGAAAGAATTGAGGACCTGGATAACCGCGGGAGGCGGAATAACTTGCGCATCAGGGGTATCCCTGAGAGTGTTAACTCCACTGCTCTGCAGGGTTATTTACAGGACTTATTTAGGGTAATCAAGGGCACCCCCATGTCACCGGAGGTCACCATAGAAAGAGCTCATAGAGCCCTACGCCCAAAACCCTCTGCCAAAGCTCCCCCAAGGGATGTCATCCTCAAGCTTTTAAACTTCAAGGATAAAGATGAGATTTTACGCCACTGCAGGAATAAACAACCAATCCAACATGTTGGTATCACTCTTCAACTGTTCTCGGATCTCTGCCCTGCGACTCTCCAAAAACGCAGGGAGCTGAGGTTTCTTACCACCTCATTACAAAGCAACAAAATACAATACAGGTGGGGATTCCCAACATGCATAGTGGCTACCAACAATGGATCGTCGGCCATCTACAGATCTGTAGAGGACTTAGACGCCTTTTGCTCTACCCTGGGTATTCCAGTTCCAGACTCTGATGGCCAACAACTAACGAACAGACCTCAGGAGGACTTGCTGTAGCAAGTGTGAGAACACACTATCATTTAATTGCCTTAATCTTACTTTTATTTCACAGAGTTCACTGAAATTGACTGCTTCCTGGCCCTCACGGGCGCGAAAGATATGTTCAAGACTATGGTAATGGGCACTAGCCATAAATGTTTTCTATATATTGTCTGCATTGTTTGTAAATGTTTAAGTTACTCTCATGTTTGGTACCCTTAATTTTCTACCCATATCTCCACTCTACTGCGCCCAGTAGCAAACTAAATGTTTATGGATGAGGCCTTTTTAACCTCTGTGAACGTACGCATAAGTGAAATATATCTGTCACAATTAACATGTATCAGCCCTAGTTAGACTTATGTCTATAGGAACCCTTATGGTTCTCCTCCTCCCCTTATATTCCCCCCCCCCCCCTCGGTTCACCTGATATCTCTCAGTACCCTAAGTTATAGCTGGGTATTGTTTCCAAATGTTATTACTATATGCACTTTTCCATAGTAGCTCATCTCCTTTTTATTTTAAATAATATGACTAGCCAAAGGCACATACCCTTTAGAATTTTCTTTTTTATTTCATTGTTAGTGTCACTTGTGGTTGTGTGTTTTAGTCACACACGAAGTATACACTGTATTGTTTAATTGTTGTGTCTCCTGACTTACTTCTATTCTAGACTCCTCTCTCTTTTGTTCCCTCACTTTCTGTTCTTCTGTTCTCTCTCCCATTACCATCCCTTCTCCCTAACCACCTTTTTCTCTCCCATCTCTTCTCCTCCCCCCCCCCTTTTTTTTTTTTTTTTTTTCTTCCCTCTCTCTCACCCCCTCCCCCTCCTCCACATGGCGCCCGCCGAGGGGGACCCGAGGGTTCATCCAACTAAATTTATTACTGTTAATGTAAAAGGACTTAACAGTCCTGGTAAGCGCTCTATAGTCTCACGTGAACTCCATAGAATGCGGGGAGACCTGTTTTTTTTACAGGAAACCCACTTTACCAAGCATAAAGAACCGAGATGGCTTAACCACAGATACCCGGTTGCAATCTTTGCTTCAGGCCCACACAAACACAATGGAGTAGGAATACTCATACATCATAATGTTCCCTTTCAGGCACAAACAGTAGAACGAGACAAAGAGGGTAGGTACCTTATCGTGATAGGTCTCTTGTACGGTAGGCCAGTTACCCTAGTAAATGTTTATGCACCGAATACTGCACAACACGTTTTTTTCAGAACACTTTCCTCGAGACTATTAGAGCTCTCTAAGGGGGTGGTGATTATGGGAGGCGACTTCAATGCACCACTAATCCCTAAGCTGGACACATCAAATGGGGTGTCTAGCGTTCCGCACCATATCCTAAAACATATAAATAACACGATGAAGACACATCTATTACACGATATGTGGCGTACATTGCACCCGACGGAATCTGACTTTACTTACTACTCTAGCCCACATCTGAAATACTCGCGAATTGACTACTTTTTTACTGACTCCCAGGGCATCGCATATACCACAAATAGCGACATCACCCTTATCACATGGTCAGACCATGCCCCGGTATCGTGCTTAATGCACTGGCCAAACACTCCAGCAACGCCATTCTTGTGGCGCCTAGACGACTCCTTACTGGACTGCCCGCTTATCAAAGAGGACATATCTACCAAAATGACTGAGTTTTTTGCTTTAAATGTGACTGAGGATCTCCCACTGACAACAATTTGGGAAGCGCACAAATGTGTTATGAGAGGTCTCCTGATAGACCATAAAAGTAGGAGGATAAAACAGGCTAGGGAAAAATATAATCATACGCTCTTGCAGATAGGAAGACTGGAGGAACGTCATAAAAAGGCCCCGACAGATGCCGCTTTGTTGGCTGAATTATCACAAGCTAGGACAGACTTTAAACAATTATTACAGGAAGAAAATCAGAGGAAAGCGCTGCTGCTTAAACAAACATACTACGAAGGGGGAGACAAGGCGGGTAAATTACTGGCCAGGGCCCTCAAACGTTCTCAACTTAAAACATACGTTCACACAATTAAAGACAAAACTGGGAAAACACACAAAGACAGCCCAAACATTGCGGAGACATTCCGTAATTACTATAGCCAATTATATAACTTGGGAGCCACTGCGTTAGCCAGTACACCTAACACACAACAGGAACAGCTAGCGATAGCAGAGTATCTGGAGGGCATACATATGAACACTATGCCGAACGAAATTGCTTGCTCCCTTGACACTCCCCTTACGCAAGAAGAGATACAGGCCGCTTTGTTAGACCTACCATCTGGGAAGAGCCCACGCCCTGATGGCTTTGGAGCCCGATATTATAAAGCTTTTTTACCAATCTTACTCCCATATATACAAAATTTATTTAACAGTACATCTGACCTAGAGACACTACCTTCATCAATGTTGACTGCATATATAACTGTGTTGCCTAAACCGGGCAAACCCACAGACGTCCCTCAAAGCTACAGACCTATCTCATTACTCAATACAGACGTCAAACTTTTAGCTAAAACCCTGGCAAACAGAGTAAACACTATCCTACCCACTTTGATTTCACAAGATCAGGTGGGGTTTGTCCCGGGAAGGGAGGCGAGGGACAATACCCTAAAAGTTCTACAACTAATTGAATATTCTAAAAATTGCACCCAACCTATAGCCTTACTGTCAACCGATGCCGAAAAGGCGTTTGACAGGGTGAATTGGCAATTCCTCAGAAGTGTAATGGAAAAGTTGGGATTCGGGAAGAAATTCCTGAGTATGACGTTTGCATTGTACTCAACACCTAATGCCAGAGTTAAGGTGAATAATATCCTTTCCTCCCCCTTTAAGATCACCAATGGCACCAGGCAGGGGTGTCCATTGTCCCCCCTACTGTTTGCCATCTCAGTAGAGGCGCTTGCGTGCAGCATCAGAGCCAACAAGTTAGTGCAGGGGGTCCACGTAAATAATAGGGAATACAAGATTGCTATGTATGCTGATGATCTCTTGTTTACTACATCCGATATTGAATCCTCGATCCCGGCACTGATGGACGAGTTCCATAAATATGGGGTTGTTTCAAATTTCCTCCTTAATAACACCAAGTCGGAATTACTAAGCATTAACCTGACCCCTGCCACCCTGACTTGGCTCAAGACCTATAGCCCTTTTGTCCTGAACACTGTCTCGCTGAAGTACCTCGGAGTTGAGCTCTCTGCAGAGACCTCGGTTATGTACGAGACCAATTATGCAACTCTTAGGAAAAATATCTCGAATGATCTCTCGGTGTGGAAACACAAAATGATCTCTTGGCTGGGGAGGATAAGCGTCGTTAAGATGAATGTCCTCCCCAGGGTGCTATATATCCTCCAGACTATTCCAATCCCTCTTCCACGCTCCTTTCTCCCCTCTCTGCAAAAACTGATAGAAGACTATATATGGAAGGATGTTAAGCCCAGGATAAATAGAAAAACTATGTATCTCCCTAGGGATGAGGGTGGACTGGGACTCCCTAATGTATCTTTTTATAGAAGGGCTGTTCTTCTCCAGAGGCTGGTTGAGTGGTGCCACAACGACCCTCAAAAAGATTGGATTGCGTTGGAAGCTGGTGTCCTCCAGCTGGGGGGTCTCGCCTCCCTTCCCTGGTTAGATAAAAAAGTTAGGCCCGCAGAGGTGGAAAGATACCCCTTGACCAAAGTGGTCTTGGAGGAATGGGACAGGTCTGTACGCACAGAAACACACATATCCACAGTTTTTTCCCCACTGACACCGGTTTATGGAAACCCTGACATACCATTACAGACTCAGGTAACAACTGCTCAGTCACAATTTGCCAACAATCGCGTGGGAGAATTTGTGGCGAATGGAAGCATGAAACCCAGGGAATCGCTAAGGTCGGGCGAACCCGCCATTGAGATCCCCTGGTTTGTGTATCTGCAGATAGGGCATTACATCACAACGCATAAACATAAGCGACTGTTCTTAAGAGACCTTACACTCTTTGAGGGACTAGGTACACAGAAAACAGTGCCCAGGCATTTAATTTAAAAAATCTACGGGATCTTATGTAAAGGAACTGACAGCTTACCGGTGTACACTAGACAGTGGCTCCGGGAGCTGGGGGTCGAACTGGAGCCGCAGGAGTGGCAAAGGATTTTCCGAGCCACCAGAACGGTGTCTGTGTCCGCGCGTATACAGGAATCACAATATAAGGTTCTGAGCAGATGGTACCTCACGCCATCTCGTCTCAAAAAAATCTACCCTAACTCCTCAGACAAGTGCTGGAGGGGGTGCGGTGAGGTGGGTTCCTTGACACACATCTGGTGGGATTGTCCTATGCTGGATGAGTTCTGGAGGGAGGTCTGGGAGCACATCCATTCAACACTGAACCTAGAGATACCAAAAACCATGGAGACATTATTGTTTCACTTTCCCACAAAGATTCCGGATATAACCAAGAGAACACTGCTGTTGCTGATGTTGACAAGCGCTAAAAACTTAATACCTGCCAAATGGAAAACGACCCAAATCCCCCTGACCTTGGAGTGGAAACAGGGGGTGACCAACCTCTTATGCTTGGAACGATATCACTATGCCCGTATAGGCAAACTGGACACCCATGAACTGTTGCTCCAACTTTGGAGCAACGGTGAAATCCGAATGGCTTGAGCCATGATGGAACTGATCCCCACTCGCTGGCGCCTTGTCCCCTTCCCCTCCCCCCTTGCCCTCTTCCTCCCCCCCTCCCCCTATTGCTGGAACCTTACCTCTCTCCCTCTCCCCCCTTCTTCCCTCTCCCCCTCCCTTTTTTTTTTTTTTTTTTTTTCTCCTCTCTCCTCTCCCTCTTTCTTCTTCTTTTCTTCTCTTTTTTTCTTCTTATAGATTGTATCAGCCGCCTGTGTTAGGCCTTGTTTATCTGACATTTCTGTGTGGTTCTATACAGATATTTTTTTTAAGTTGTACCTGCTCTACGGAGCACCATATTGTTAATGTTATTTCAAAAGTTTGGATTGTTTTAATAGTCCACATGCTAAAAGAAAATCTAAGAAAATGTGGAAAACAGGAGCTTTGGGCCTCGGACAATTTCTCGAACAATGTTTATTTGAATTAGATCACTTTGGACGTTTATAGTCTGTCGAGAACTATAGTTTCTGTTATTGAGATTGTATATTGTAACCTAATGAGACATTGTTGAGATGTTTGCATGTTTATATCTTTATTTTTCAATAAAGCTCCTTTTAAAAATTAAAAAAAAAAAAAAAAAAAAACCAAAATAAAAAACCTAACACTAAAAAATCCTAAACTACCCATTGCCCCATAAGGGGAATTTGTATGGACATTGCCATTAAAAGGGCATTCAGCCCTTTTACTGCCCTTAAAAGGGCATTCAGATATTTTAAGAGTGTCCAGATATCCCTAATCTAAAAAAAAACAAATCCCCAAAAAATAAATAAAAGCCTAAGTCTAACCTCCCAAATAGGTACTCATCGTTCCTGAAGTCTGTCGAAGAAGGTCCTGTTCCAGGCAGTGAAGTCTTCTTCCAAGCGGCCGACATCTTCTTCCAAGTGGGGACTTCTTCCTTCTTCATTCATGACCAAGTCAACACGGAGCAGAGATGAGCACGGAGCAGGACCGGCGACCGCGGAGCCATGGAGCGTGGAGGATCCTCTTTGTACAATCACCGCTATACATTGAATAGTGAATTCAAGCTACACGTTTAAATATGGCGTTCCTTGCATTCCTGTTGGCTGATTTGATACTTCAAATTCAAATCAGCTAATAGGATGAGAGCTACTGAAATCCTATTGGCTGATTTGAACAGTTTAGGTTAGGGGGCTTAGTAATTTAATTAGTTATTTACGTTGTGGGGGTTTGGCGGATTAGGGGTTAATAGATTTATAAGGATTATTGCGTTGTGTGGGTTTGGCAGATTAGGGGTTAATATACTTTATTAGTTATTGCGGTGGGGGATTGTGGTTGACAGGTAGATAGATATTGCGCATGCGTTAGGTGTTAGTTAATATTTTCAGGGAGTTACGGGAGTTCCGGTGCTTACATTTTCTGCACAAGACTTGCTGTGCCTGCCTATGTGTGGCGAGGTGAAAATGGAGTAAAATGTCTCCATTTTCGCAGCATAAGTCCTTGCGCTGAATATGTGATACCGATTTGCGACGCGGTTCTAAGTTAGCTTATGGGAGTACAAGTTGCAGCCGACGGGTGAAATATACGTGCCGCATTTATATGCGGCACTGTATATGTGATACTAAAACCGCGTAAAAACCGGCATCGCCGGATTTTGCGGGCGACGCCGCATATGTAATCTTGACCCAGCTAAGCAAAATCCAGTAAGACCTGAACTCACTATTAGGTAAAGCCCCACTGCATAACGGATGGCCCCCTGTGTGCCCCCTAGCCATGATCATCCCTTTTATAGTAATGTTATTTAACAAGCACTTTATATGTGTGTATACCTGTATATGGACACATGTCGGTAAGTGTTTCATTATTTTAGTACACATTGGTAATTATTCATGACCCCTGTTTTGACTGTGTGCCGTGCCTTATATATGATTCCTGGAGATGCCTCTGGGTAATGGCCAGCAGGGCACAGTAGTATGGATTGCTCAATGGGACAAAGTATGCAGGTAATGGCAAGCAGGTTGCATTTACAGGCACTAACCAATATGGCATAATATGTAAACTATGTTCAGCATAATACTGTATGCAAGTAATGGGCAAGAGGTTATAGTGTGTGGGTAATGAACAGCAAACAATTGCATGTATGTAATAACCAACAATACACACCAACAGGTAATGGATAGTAGTACATTGTATGCTGGTAATGGCCAGTAATAAACAGTAGTAGGTAATAGCAAGCAGGAACCTATAAGCAAGTAATGGCTATCAGACCAAAGAAGAGGTTGGCCTAGTTCAGCAGCTGCTTACAGGTGAATCACAGAGCAACCAAATATTTGCTGATGTATGTGTTTCTTTATATAATTTTGCATAGGATGTCCTCTCCCACTCTGACAGTAGCCTATATTTGTTAAAGGAATAGATGAGTCATAATTGAAATGTGTATTGGTGCATTCCAATTTTAAATAGAAGCATTTTTGCATTTTACTTCCATTAGCAAAAATGCTTCTAATAAAAGTTATTAGTGTTTTCCCGTGGCATATGTACATATCCTGTGAGGGCCAGTGCACTAGCATTCAGACTCAGAGCTGGGGGTGATGTTTATTATGCCTATGGACTCTTAATTTGTGTCATGCAAGCCACTCTTGTCGGGTGTTTGAAGACTGGTACACAGGCCCTCACAGGATATGTGCGTATGTCAATGAAAAATGCTTATACCTTTTACTAATAGCATTTTTGCTAATAGAAGTATATTGCAAAAAAATGCACATTTAAATGTTGACATTTCTATCCCTTTAAAGTCTACAGAGACTACAAACTGCAGATACGAGCTTTTTCAGATCTATGAGGTCTTTTTCAGCATTCATTAAAACAAATGTTATATCAAAAGCTTTATAGTTCACTATGTGTCATTCTCTTCATTAGAATCAATGCAGTAGGTACAATATAATATGTAATTAAATGGCAGTTGAATTCACTATAGACATTTTATTTTGTATATTGTGCATAGCAATAGATTTTGGAATTTGGGATTTTTAAAATGTCTTATTTTTTTTAAATTTCATATTGTATTGTACATAAAATTTGTATTGCAAGTTGGCTAATTAAATGCGTTGTTGAACATGTCTAATATTTTCTTGCAGTAATTAGTGCATTTTAAAGTTCATTATACTCACATATCAGTCTTGCAATTGCAAAGCAGTCATGAAACATGCCTAGGTTTAGAAAGCATGTGGGCAGAAATGTGGGTGTCACATGGGTAGAACCAGAGTTGGTAGGCGGGGCAATGGGTGTTAAACGGATGAAGATGGGAGATTTTAAAAATAATTCAACAGATATCATGTATGGATTATACAAGAAATGGAGTATAAAGTTCTATGAAATGTAGATGCTTATGTAACATAGATGTACTCAATAGCAATTTGATGATAGAGTCCACAGAATTTTTTCCAACGGTGGGGGAGGGCAAAAAACGAAATAACCCTACACCTAAAAATATCAGTGGCAACATGTAAAGCAGACAGAGTTGCTTGTCGTTCACATGAGCTGCATATCATTTTAAACATGGCAGCTCATTGGCGTCAAAAGAGCTACTGAAGTGAATGTTAAAACTTAGGTATAAGGCAGGGCTTGACAAATATGATTTGAAAATCTAGGAGCCAGACAGACAGATTTTTTTTTGGCTGCAATATTGTGAGAAAATATTTTATTCACACCCATATATAAATATATATATATACACACACACACACACACACACAACACATAGAAAGTCTGGCACTTTGCAAGCACACAGCTAGATTAAAGGGACATTCAATTCCAAATTAAACTTTCATGGTTCAGATAGAGCATGCAATTTTTATATTTACAATTTTTGAGTCACCAGCTTCTTCTGACCATGTGCAAGAATTCAAAGCATATACTGTACGTATATGCATTTGTGATTGCCTGTAACATGACTCAGGAGGAGTGGAAAGAGACATATCTTTGAAATTTGTCAGAAAAAAGTCTACATTTGAAGTTCAGACTTAAAGGGACAGTATACTATAAAATTGTTTTTCCCTTAATGTGTTTCCAATTACTTTATTTACCAGCTGCAGAGTATAAAATGTATGAGATTTGCTTTTTTAAGGTTTATTTGTGTATATGAATCAGCTGATTTTGTGTTTTGAAGCCACAACCTAATAACATGGGTTGAGCTTGTAGGTATAAGTAGATCTCATTACTTTATCACATTGTGTACATATACCTGCTTATTTATCTTCTATCTGTCCATAAACCAATCACCAATACTTGGAGAGAGCAATGGAAAATTAACATTTTATTACCTAATCTCTTCTATAACCCACTGGGAGTGAAATTTATTCTACTGGCTGTGTTAATACAGCTTGGCCTCGTGGCCAAAAACTTTCAGGATGGGTGGGGATACCCCAGGCTAAATAAACTATTTCAAATGCCAAAATAAGGGCAATGGAAATACTTGTAAACAATTTAATACACTCCAGCAGGAAAAGTGGATCATTGGAAACAAATTAACGGGGAGAAATTTTTTGAGTAAACTGTCCCTTTAAGGGTAGATTTACCAAAGTTCAAACGGACATGATTCGCTGTAGCGAATTATGTCCGCTTGACCTCGCTAAATGCCGAAAGTATGCGCAACTGGCATTTAACATTGCACAAGCATTTCTGGTAAAATTGGCCGCTAGCAGGGGCTGTCAATCATCCTGATCATATCAGATATTGATGATTTCAGTCCGCCACCTAAGGGTGGTGGAGAAGTTAAGGAGCAGTGGTCTTACTACCGCTGCTTCTTAACTTTCGTTTCTGGTGGATCAGAAACGATTGGGCTTCGATGCAGCATCCGCTGCTTAATAAATCGACCCCCAAGTGCTATTGCATTATCTTTTTATCATGTATTTGTTGACTATTTAAATCTACTGTATTTACTAGTCCTGGCAAAACAGAAGAGTAAGTTACAGCATTTGGCCAAATGGTGATAGCCTAGGACCATGTCAAGTTCTTTTCCTCCCTTGGGTCTGTAACATACAGCCACACAAAGCATGCCTTCAACCAAACATATTGATATACAAACAATGGTGACACCGGCCTTTTGTATTTTATTTACACTATAAGCATGTGCACATGCTCAGTAGGATCTGGTGCCTTAGAAGGTGTGTATATAAACATTTGACAATGGAATTTGATAATGGAAGTAACTTGGAATGTCTCTTAAAACTATATGTTCTTTCTGAATCTTGAAAGTTTTATTTTGAATTTAATGTCCTTTTATAAGACAAATCTAGTGTAATTATCTATAAAAAATAAAAAAATAAATTAAAAAAATGCATTGGAGTTGTATATAAAGTCTTGTTCTATTTTAACCCCCTTCCCGCTATTAGGAAATTCCATGCTGTCCTAACTGTTCTGGGGATTAGCGTCGGTAAGATGGTATGGAACGACCTAGCTGTTTGGCTGTACTGAAGCTATAGCAGCTTCATAAATAGGATCGTGGGCTGGAGGGCTTGTCTAGTGTCATAGGTACTCCCCCCCTGACCTGGTGCAATCAGTAAAATCACGCGATTGCATGAAAGATCGCGTGATTTACATTTTTACTTCTACAAAGTTCCAATGTAGACAAATAAGTACTGTCAGGAAAGGGTTATAGAGAGAAGCTGGAATGAATCAGCCATAATAGCAAAGTATTGTAGTGTTAGGACCCGTCAACATTAGGACACTATGTAAAGGGACACTAAAGTCAAAATTTAACTTTCATGATTCAGAAAGAGCATGTAGTTTTCATTTACTTACAATATCAAATTTTGCACAACACACACACACACACACATGTACACACACACTCACACACACACTCTCACACACACACACACATGTACACTCACACATACACACACTCACACATACACTCACACACACAAACACAAACACACACACACACATGTACACACACACTCTCACACACACACACACACATGTACACTCACACATACACAAACACATGTACACACTCACACATACACTCACACACATGTACACACACATACACTCACACTCACACACACACAAACACGAATATACAGACACACACACTCACACAAACATGTGTACATACACACACATATAAACACACAAATATATATATATATATATATAAAACAATGTTTATATTAAAGATAATTTCACTAGATTTGTCTTATAACTGATTTCCCGCGTATGATTTAATGCCTAAGTTTATCATGTTATGATTAGCCCTCTATTCTACTAAAAAAGATCAAATAAATATACAAAACAAGTTGCAGATAGGTTTAACTTTTGACTTTGCAGGTAAGAATACTTGATATTTGAGTGTATATTCTGGCCAACAACATACAAACGGCATCAGATCAGATACTTACAATATCAAATTTTGCACAACACACACACACATGTACACACACACTCACACACACACTATCTCACACACACACATGTACACTCACACATACACAAACACATGTACACACTCACACATACACTCACACACACAAACACAAACACACACACACACACACACACACACACACACAAACACACATGTACACACACACTCTCACACACACACACACACACATGTACACTCACACATACACAAACACATGTACACACTCACACATACACAAACATAAACACACACACACGTACACACACACACACACATACACCACACTCACACACACACAAACACGTATATACAGACACACACACTCACACAAACACGTGTACATACACACACATATAAACAAAATGTTTATATTAAAGATAATTTCACTAGATTTGTCTTATAACTGATTTCCCGCATATGATTTAATGCCTAAGTTTATCATGTTATGATTAGCCCTCTGTAATACTAAAAAAGATAAAATAAATATACAGAACAAGTTGCAGATAGGTTTAACTTTTGACTTTGCAGGTAAGAATACTTGATATTTGAGTGTATATTCTGGCCAACAACATACAAACGGCATCAGATCAGATACTTACAATATCAAATTTTGCACAACACACACACACATGTACACACACACACACTCTCACACATGTACACTCACACATACACAAACACATGTACACACTCACACATACACTCACACACACAAACACAAACACACACACATGTACACACACACTCTCACACACACACACACATGTACACTCACACATACACAAACACATGTACACACTCACAAACACATGTACACACATACACATACACTCACACTCACACACACACAAACACGTATATACAGACACACACACTCACACAAACATGTGTACATACACACACATATGATTAGCCCTCTGTCCTACTAAAAAAGATAAAATAAATATACAAAACAAGTTGCAGATAGGTTTAACCTTTGACTTTGCAGGTAAGAATACTTGATATTTGAGTGTATATTCTGGCCAACAACATACAAACGGCATCAGATAAGCTCCATACAGGATTATGATGAACATCATTTTAGACGTGTCCTGTTTAAAACTGCTGAGGAGTATTTCGTATGAGTCATAGAAGCAATTGTTGACTTGGGAGTAGATATCATATTTGAGTTCATGAGTTAAAAATATACCCAAGGTGGCATTATATTCCTGAACCGATGAGCTGTAGCTGACAGCAGTGTTAACTATCATTGGTTGGTTTATATTTATCCCTATCTATGTAGTGCTTCATTTACATGAAAAATGCAAAGTAAGCCAAAGACAAAAGAGTGTGTCAAAAGAAACTGCAACACTGCTACACATTCACAACCAGTTTAATTGAAGAAATGAGATTATTTATAATGCAAAGACAGTTTAAAAGAAAAAATAAATAATGAGAAGGACGATTTATTTTTCTGAGGTTCAGTCAAGGATATGATTAACATTTACATAGCGCATTGTTTCTCAACCGCGGTCCTCAAGTTCCCCCAAACAGGCCAGGTTTTCATTATAGCTGAACCAGTGCACAGGTAAAATAATCAGCTTATGGGTGAGAGCAGGTTAGTAACCATGGTGTTGAAGTCTCAATCCTGCAGACTTATTTTCACTATATATGTTCTGAATTCTGTCTCTATATCTGGGAATGCCAAAACCCAGGGATGTAACCACAGGTGTCTCAAAAGAGACTAGGCCCACACTTCTAGGGGAAAGTAAAAAAAATATATTTAGCACTTCCCCCTCACTCTGCCAAGTATAAAATTGACCTCCTCTCTACAGAGTTACATAAAATCACAGAAAAAACAAACCTAGAGAAAATATACTGGTTCACTTGGTGTTGTCACTGCAGTGGGAGGCTGGTGAGCTTCATGTCTGCTCACTCTGTGTGCCACCCTGCAAAACAGGGAGCTCAGTGTAAGGAAAGTGTTTGGATATGCCTTTACAAATATGGTTTCATGGATTAAAAGATGGCCACCACAATGTTATTGAACCAATAGAGGAAAAGCATATGCTCTGGAGCTGACTAACCAGCTGCTTTTCCTCCAAGGTGGCTGCCTACAAAGCTTCTGCAAATTGCCAGAAAGGGTTCAGTGGAAGTGGGTAGCCTAACTACAACCTTTGCTCAGGGACCTAGTTACACCCCTGCCCAATCCCCTCCCCAGAAATTCCCTACCACAGAATGCCCTTAACCCTTCCTGGGATCATGGAATTTCTGCTTCTGGACCTTAGAGGATCTGTACTCTCATACCAGCTTCCAGGTAGGCATTTCAAAATGTTGTGAGGTATGTGACACAACTACATACGCACAAACAAAGAACAAGGAACACACATTGCAAAACAGAAACATAGAGAAAGTGAAAAATATAAGTAGTGTAAACAATCTGTTTCATTGTAATAACAAAAAAACACTAAGCAGAGGCTCATATTTAGTAGAAATCATTGCAATATGTATTATTCATAATTTTAAAAGGATTTTACCTTTAAACCTTTTTTTAAAGGAATAGTCCAGACAATTAAACTTCCATGGTTCAGATAGAGCATGCAATTTTCTAATTTACTCCTATTATAATTTTTTCTTCGTTCTCTTGCTATCGTTAGTTGAAAAAGCAGAAATGTAAGCATAAGAGCCAGCCCATTTTTGGTTCAGCACCTGGGTAGCTCTTTCTGATGGTTTTTTAAATGTAGCCACCAATCAGCAAGCGCTACCCAAGTGCTGAACCAAAAATGGGCCGGCTCTTAAGCTTACATTCAAAGAAAGATAGCAAGAGAATGAAGAAAAATTGATAATAGGAGTAACTTAGAAAGTTGCTTAAAATTGCATGCTCTATGTGAATCACGAAAGTTTCATTTTGACTAGGCTATTCCTTTAAGGAGGAGGAATAGGCCTCAACAGGAAGGCAAAAGGTATAGTGTTTCTTTTGAAGAGTTGCAAGGAGAAATTGTATTCCCATGATCAATATAGGACTTCTGCTGCAAAAATCATGTGAACTAAAACTTAAGTTTTGCAATGTCTACTTCAATGTTTAGCTGAGGGCAGGGGCTAGACTGCAAATTTCTAAGTGTTCCTTTTGCAAGAAAACAAAAAAGTGGTTTACTTTTATTAACACAATCTGTTTCTTTTTATGTTTACTTTAGTCTAAAGTAAAGGAATAATAATTGTTGTTACTAAAGAAGTACTGTACAGCCGAATGGCCAATTTATTATGGGCCAAATGGCCCTGAACGCACCTGTTTCAGCGTGAGCCTTCAGGCTTGCTGGAAATAGGAGTTGTGAAGTCTTGAGACCGCTGCTCCTTAACTCGTATGCCGCCTCTAAGGAGGTGGACAGCAATCAACCCGATCAGATACAATTGGGTTGATTGGCACCCCCTGCTAGTGGCCGATTGACCGCAAATCTGCAGGGGGCGGCATTGCACAATCAGTTCACCAGAACTGCTTGTGCAATGTTAAATACAGACAGCATATGCTGTCGGCATTCAGCAATGTTGGGCAGACATGATCCACTGTGCCCCCATAGGTAAAAAGCAGCAAATTAGGGGGAAAGGGAATAGAGGAAGTAAAAAATAGTTGGTTAAAATGATCGTAGGGGAGAAAAGGGTAGATGAGAGAATCTATACACCTTGAAAATTTTGTGGAAAGCAGGTGCACCTATAAGGAAGTAGATC
Source organism: Bombina bombina (assembly GCF_027579735.1). Lineage (NCBI taxonomy): Eukaryota > Metazoa > Chordata > Amphibia > Anura > Bombinatoridae > Bombina > Bombina bombina. The sequence continues at coordinate 956,643,124 of NC_069500.1, forward strand.
TCTAACTGCTGACCGATAGATCACTAGACTGTTGTGTGATTTCCAATTTGTCTCCCAGTCAGTAGCCATAGTATGGCCACATGCCAAACTGTGTTTGCACATTTGTATATTCTGCAAAACTACAGTGGCCTCAATTAAATGAGCGTTATTCTGCACAAGTATATTTGTCTTGTTTTGGGTAAAAAGTGTGTTTGTCAGACTCTCCCTAGGAAGCCAATAAGCAAATTATGTAACCTGAAAATGCTGCAAATCAAATACCTTGTTTATGCTATTTGCAGCATTTTATAAAACTAGGTTCCGAATTCTACTTTTGTTCTTTCTATGTAGCATGAGTCAAAGCACAATTTTTTACACAAAAGCACAAAGCATTTAGGGCCAGATAACGAGTGGAGTGCAAATGAACCATTTAGGGAATATCTATCAAGCCATCAACTTTGCTGCATTCGCCTAACATCGTGGCCACGTATCTCAATACACATCTTATTTATAAAAAAAGCCGGCAAAAAGACGCGCACCAAGTACGGGGCGATGAGCATCGGACTGTTGTTAACAGTCATCAATCTCGCGTCTATTTGGCTTTTTCCCAACTTTATTTATACCCTGTCACTAAACGCCGCCACTATACTAAAATGTTTAACCCCTATCCCGCCGCTCCCCGACATCGCCGCAACCTAAATTAAGTTATTAACCCCTATCCTGCTGCTCCCCTACCCTGCCGCAAATCTAAATAAAGTTATTTACCCCTATCCCGACCCTTGATGGTGTTCCTTGCATTCCTATTGGCTGAAAAATTTCAATCAGCCAATAGGATTAGAGCTGCTAAAATCCTATTGGCTGTTCCAATCAGCTAATAGGATTTGAGCAGCTCTCATCCTATTCACTGTTCCAATCAGCCAATAGGATTGAGTATCACTTGCATTGAAGTTCCAGTTTACGGCGGCGACCGTATGAAGAGGATGCTCCATGCCGGATGTCTTCAGGAGGGACTGGCTCCACGCCGGATGGATGAAGATAGAAGATGCCGTCTGGATGAAGACTTCTTGCCGCCTGGATGAGGACTTCGCCGGCTGGATGAAGATCGAAGAGGCCGCCTGGATGAAGACTTCTTGCCGGCTGGATGGATCCTTCAAGCGGGACTTCAATAACTGTAAGTCGATCATCAGGGGTTAGCGTTAGGTTTATTTAAGGTTTTTTTGGGTGGGTTTTATTTTTAGATTAGGGTCTGGGCATGTAAAAGAGCTTTAATGCCGTTTTAAGGGCAATGCCCATACAAATGCCCCTTTCAGGGCAATGGGGAGCTTAGGTTATTTTAGATTAGGTTTTTTTATTTGGGGGGGTTGGTTGGTTGGGTAGTGGGTTTTACTGTTCGGGGGTGTTTGTATTTTTTTTACAGATAAAAGAGCTGATTTATTTGGGGCAATGCCCCACAAAAGGCCCTTTTAAGGGCCATTGGTAGTTTATTGTAGGCTAGGGTTTTTTTTTATTTTGGGGGGCTTTTTTATTTTGGTAGGGCTATTAGATTTGGTGTAATTCTTTTTTTTATTTTTGATAATGTGTTTTTTTATTTTTTGTAATTTAGTGTTTGTTTTTTGTAACTTAATGTTTGTTTTTTTCTGTAATTTAGTACTTTTAATAATGTTTAATTGTATAGTTAATTGATTTGAATAGGGTTAGGTTTTTTAATATGTAATTGATTTTATTTAATTGGTAGTTTAATTTAATTGTAGGATAATAGTTAGGGTAGGTTAATTAATAGTTTAATATAGTTTATTTTAATTCTACAGGTATGTTTGAAGATAGGGATGTTGTAATTTTAATTTAAAGTTAGTGGGTTGTTAGGTTTAGAGGTTAATAGCTTAATTTATTTCTTGGCAATGTTGGAGGCTGACGGTTTAGGGGTTAATAGGTTTTAGTTAGTGGTAGTGATGTGGAAAGCCAGAGGTTTAAAGGTTAATACATTTATTTAGTTGCGGCGGTGTCGCGGAGCAGCGGAATAGGGGTTAATAACTTTATTTAGGTTGCGGTGATGTTGGTGCGGCAGATTAGGGGTGTTTAGACTCGGGGTTTATGTTAGGGTGTTAGGTGTAAACGTAACTTGTTTTCAACCATAGAAATCAATGGGATATCTGGCAGCATCGAACATAAGCTTTCGGTGCTTTCAGACTCCCATTGATTTCTATGGCATCCGCGGCCTCCAGGGTGGCGGATTGAAAACCAGGTACGCTGGGCCGGAATAGCCGCGAGCATACCTGTTAAAAGTTTGATAACTTGGAAAAAGTGTCAGATAGAGCCGAATGTGTATTTGGAACATCTGTAATGACGTAAGCATCGATCTGCATTGGATTGAGACCGGCAGATCGTATGTTATGTCACAAATTTCAACATTTGCCGGTCTGTAGGCTTTGATAACTAGGTCGGATCAAGCTCGCAACAATTACACTGCGGAATTCTGGCGTATTTGCAGTTGACAGCTTGATAGATAGGCCCCTTTAGCTTGAGTGTTAATTGTGCTAGAAGTAAGCTTTTTGCGCTTGTCAGGTTGCGCTCATATAATGAGTTGAAAGTAAACTGTTTTCGCTCTTGTGCTTACCTGTCAAGTGCAAAAAGCCGAAAATACATATATAAACATATAAATACATAAATGCATAAATACATATGTACACAAACATACACACATATATATATATATATATATATATATATATATAAATACATATCCATCTTTAGGCATGTATATGTATGTATCTCAGTGTTAAAGCCCTTTGCGTGCCTTTTTTGTCTAACACCAGAGATCTAATATCTTTGAGCCTTTAAAACTTTTTTGTGCAATATTTTTTTAATAATTTTTATTAGATGGTGTTATTATGAGAGTAAGTGTACTTTGTAATGTATTTTTGATGTGTTTTGTGCAACTTTTATCTTTTGCAAAACAGTTAACCAGAGCTCTGAGGTCGCGGTAATCATTCTAGCATAAATCATGATTGTGCTCAAGCGTTTGCGTTTACTTTCAACTTGTTATACTAGCGGTAAGCCCGACAAGTGCAAACCCCTACGATAAACCCCTTATTGCTCAGGCACAAACTTTTGCAATCCACTGGTAATCTGGCCCTTAATAGCCATTTAAACAAAAAAAAATTTTGGGTGCAAGCTCAGATTTTTTGTGTGCTTAGCACATACATAAGTAGACCACACTGACAATATTCACAAAAAGTAGTAACCATCTCACTGAAGTATGAAGTATGAAAAGTTAACACATTCTCTGTCACACTCTGTGTCAGTGGTCTCTGGTTGAATAATAGCCTTCAAAAATTGTTACCCTGATTCTGGACATTTTACTCATTGTTTTCTATATTAAAGAGCAGCATTTACATAGATTGTAAGTTTTTATGTCAGAAAAAAGTTGCTTCAATTTAAATTTGAAAATAAACCTGCAATATTTGTTGTGTGCTATCTACTAATGCTTACTGGATAATATGGACAATTGCCTTTGTTTAAAGGACCACAAAAGTTGAAAAATGACATTCTCTTATTTGTTACAGCATGTAATTTTATGACTATTGACCCTATGCTCAGATGTGCAACTAGATTTGCAGACCCTTTCCTTCCCCAGCTACCACAGGAGCCACAAAAACATCAGTTGGAATCCCCCACTACAGATACAGCCACAACAACACATGCAGTAATGCAACTCTCTATCACTGCCGCAACCACCAGCAGTACTGTAAGAGATAGAGGGGGGTGGCGTGTTGGTTCTCTGGCTGTGCAATTGTGGCGGTGGCACCCCACCACTCAAAAAATAGACTTCCTTTGTCGAATCTCAGGCACAGCCACAACTGGTAGTCTGTTTTGATTGTTTGAGTCACAACCTTTGGCCAGTGTTACACAAAAAATATTTGTGATTGACTCACTTTAAAAAAGTAGCAGCGCAAGTACCACCAGCACTGCTACAGTGACAAAACCACCAGATGTCTCCATAGCCTCCTCCTGCTTCCAGTGCCACAGTTAGCATCAGTCCCCTCTTGTTCCCAGAAAGTAGTACTTCCAGTGGACAAGAGGTATTTAGGGCCATTGCAAGCCTTGAGGCATAAATGTCTACTACTAGCAGCAGTAAGCCTGTGGAAGAGGAGGTTAGCTTAATGTTGATGCCACATTCTATTCAAGCGTGATGCCAGTATCACTCCCACCGCTGCCCAAATATGTAAGGTCATTTTTCCTTACATGAGGAGGGATTAGATCATGACAAGCAAGAGGTGTCTTAAATATAGGGGAGTGTAGGAGATGACTCTAGATACACTGCCTCTACTCAGCCATCACCCTCACCACCTCTGTCTGGTAGTTCTTCTGGAGCTATGCCAATGCCAAGTCAAGAACACCATGGTGACTACCCAGAAAGAGTTCCAGTTCCTTCCTCTTCAAGGGCTAGGCCTAGACCTCCTGCTACCACAACTAGCAGTGCCTCCACCACCACCATTACTACTAGCAACAACAGCAGATGCAGTGTAGGCACTACAAGGTAGGAGCAGAGCATCAGCACCCCTTCACCTCACGGCATGCAGGAACTGGTTTGGAGCACTGTGGGAAATTGTGGGAGCACTTTGAGAGTTTGGTAGATGTGAGATTTGCGAGGTGCAAACATTGCGGCAAAGATATTAGCCATGGTACAATGTCGGGAAATCTTACCAGCACCACTTAAATTCAAACCATAAGTAGGTGCATCTTCAACATCATCAGTCTTCCCAAGAGCAGGGTCAAAGAGAATGGCAGATCAGGGCAGGTGTCAGAAGCAGTCCACCCTTGAGCAATTTGGTGGTTTACATTCAAGGAAGATGTTCAAACAGCAGTCCAATAAGGTGGCAAGGCTTATTGGACAGTTTATTGCTATAGGAGGTGCTACTTTTAAAATGATTGAAGGAGAGTCCATCAAGCAGATGCCCTGAACCCACTATACCATGTGCTCTCTTGAACCACCTTTAGCTGGAAGGTGACACCTTCACTTTACCCTCCTTGCGTGGCATTGGTGAAAAAAAGAGATGTCAAAGGGTGTTGAGCAGAGTGTGCACTTCACTTCAGACCTGTGGAGTGCACCCAGTGCACAGCATGTCTTCCTAGCTTCAACACTGGTGGCAACCCAAGGCCTCTGGGGAAAGAACCGTGGCTGGAAGGCAACAGCAACATGGATATTGTTCCTTCCTTCTCCACACAGAGGTTATGGATCATCAACATATCACAACAAACATTTTGGCAGGTCTGGAGCAATGGATTAGAGAGCAGACTGGGACCAATGTTTACATGGGCTTTATAGTTACAGATGGAGCATCTAACATGGTCACAGCACTTGGAGATGGTGACTTTGTTGGTGTGTGAGCCTCTTTCCCAAGCGACAGTGAAGGCAGGCTAGCTAATATCATAGAGTGGTGTTATAAGATCACTGAACACTTCCACTGCAGTGTTAAGGGTAGCCATATGTTGAAGGATGAACAAGACAGGTCAGGTTTGCCCCAGCACTGTCTTTGGCAAGATATGATTGACCATTGGAATTCAAATTTGGACATGCTGGAGCAGATTCTCAAAGAAGTCTTCCCAAAAAAACATTGGGGTGTCGCAACCACTTGGCAGAGAAGAATGGCAGTCGGGCAGGTAGGGGAAGTCCATAAGCCAATCAGAGATGCCATAATTGCCAGCTTTCTTAATGGCAGTGAGGATCTCCCTCTTGGCAGGCCCTATGCTGATGTAGCATCTTTGATGAAGAAATAGAAGGATGAGTTAAGAAAACACTTGCATGATTTGCTTCACATGCTACATTACATGCTTGCCACCCAGTGTGATCCAAGGGTTAAGGGTACCATACAAACTTGATAATCTGACAGCAGAAACCAATGATGGCATACAAACTCACAGATCTCACGACTTGAGAGACTAACGGTTACAGTTTAGCATTTAATCATTGCTTATTTCACCACTGGTGCACTATTATCTTTTATATGACTATATAATTAACGCTGTATTACTGTTGCTGATATAAACACATAATGCATATATATATTACAACCAGTCCTGTAAGCTAATTTGAATTATTTCCATAACAATAGTATAGCACCGGTATTTGGTAATCGTTTCTAATCTAAGCATATGAATACATTTTTACATCAAACTATCAGCAGTGCAACATTGTTTGCCATGTACCAACAGCTAATAACTATTGGCCAGATTACGAGTTTTGCATTATGAGCGGCTCAGTACTAACTTGCAAGTTATTTCCACCGCTCACCTCCCTATAGCGCTGCTATTAAAGGTTTGCAAAAACCCGGCATTAGCAGGCAATATGACAGCGTTGAGCTCCATACCACACACAAATACCAGCGCTGCTTTGAGCTGGTTTTACATGCTCGTTCACGATTTCCCCATAGACATCAATGGGGAGAGCCGGCAAAAAAAACAACTAACACCTGCAATAAAGGAGTGTAAAGCTCCGTAATGCAGCCCCATTGATTCCTATGGGGAAAGAAAAGTTATGTTTACACCTAACAACCTAACATAAATCCCGAGTCTAAACACCCCTAGTCTGCCGCCCCCAATGTTGCCGCAACCTACCTACACTTATTAACGCCTAATCTGCCGCCCCCAACATTGTCGCTACCTACATTACACTTATTAACCCCTAATCTGCTGCCCCAATCTTGTTGGTACCTACCTACACTTATTAACCCCTAATCTGCCACCCCCAACGTCGTCGCTACCTACATTACACTTATTAACCCCTAATCTGCCGTCCCCAATGTCGTCGCTACCTACCTACACTTATTAACCCCTAATCTGCCACCCCCAACGTCGTCGCTACCTACATTACACTTATTAACCCCTAATCTGCCGTCCCCAATGTCGTCGCTACCTACCTACACTTATTAACCCCTAATCTGCCACCCCCAACGTCGCCGCCACTATACTAAAGTTATTAACCCTTAAACCTAATCCTAAATCTAACCCTAACCCTAACGTAACCCTAACCCTAACCCCACTAACTTTAACATAATTAAAATAAATCTAAATAAAAATTACAATTAATACCTAAATTATTCCTATTTAAAACTAAATTCATACTTACCTGTTAAATAAAACCTAACCTAGATACAATATAACTAATAGTTATATTGTAGCTAGCTTATGTTTTATTTTTATTTCACAGCTAAGTTTGTATTTATTTTAACTAGGTAGACTAGTTAGTAAATAGTTATTACCTATTTACTAACTAACTAGTCAAAATAAATACAAATTTACCTGCAAAATAAAACCTAACCTGTCTTACACTAACACCTAACATTACACTACAATTAAATCAATTACATTAATTAAATACAATTAACTAAATTACAAAAAAAAATAAACACTAAATTAAATTACACAAAATGAAAAAAGAAATTATCAAATATTTAAACTAATTACACCTAATCTAATAGCACTATAAAAATAAAAAAGCCTCCCCAAAATAAAAAAAAAACCCTAGCCTACACTAAACTGCTGATAGCCCTTAAAAGGGCCTTTTGCGGTGCATTGCCCCAAAGAAATCAGCTCTTTTAGCTGTAAATAAAAATACAAACAACCCCCCAACAGTAAAACCCACCACCCACACAACCAAATCCCCAAATAAAATCCTATCTAAAAAACCTAAGCTCCCCATTGCCCTGAAAAGGGCATTTGGATGGGCATTGCCCTTAAAAGGACATTTAGCTCTTTTTCTTTGACCAAACCCTAAGCTAAAAATAAAACCCACCCAATAAACCCTTAAAGAAACCTAACACTAACCCCTGAAGATCCACTTTTTTGAAGACTGGACATCCGACCTCATCAAGCCGGGGAGAAGTCTTCATCCAAACGGGCAGAAGTCCTCAACAAAGCAGGGAGAAGTCTTCCTCTAAGCGGCAAGAAGTGGTCCTCCAGGCGGGCAGAAGTCTTCATCCAGACGGCATCTTCTATCTTCATCCTTCCAATGCAGAGCAGCTCCATCTTCAAGACATCCGGCGCGGAGCATCCTCATCTGTTGGCGGCTACTGAAGAATGAAGGTTCCTTTAAGGGACGTCATACAAGATGTCGTCCCTTGAATTCTGATTTTAATTCCAATCGGAATTAAAGGTGAAAAAAATCCTATTGGCTGGTGCAATCAGCCAATAGGATTGAGCTTGCATTCTATTGGCTGTTCCAATCAGCCAATAGAATGCAAGCTCAATCATATTGGCTGATTGGATCAGCCAATAGGATTGAATCTCAATCCTATTGGCTGATTGCATCAGCCAATAGGATTTTTTCACCTTTAATTCTGATTGGCTGATAGATTTCTATCAGCCAATCAAAATTCAAGGGACGCCATCTTGGATGACGTCCCTTAAAGGAACCTTCATTCTTTAGTAGCCGTCAACAGAAGAGGATGCTCCAAGCCGGATGTCTTGAAGATGGAGCCGCTCCGCGTCGGAAGGATGAAGATAGAAGATACCGTCTGGATGAAGACTTCATGCCCGCCTGGAGGACCACTTCTTGCCGCTTGGATGAAGACTTCTCCCGGCTTCGTTGAGGACTTCTGCCCGCTTGGATGAAGACTTCTCCCGGCTTGATGAGGATGGATGTCTGGTCTTTAAAAACTGTAAGTGGATCTTTGGAGGTTAGTGTTAGGTTTTTTTAAGGGTTTATTGGGTGGGTTTTATTTTTAGCTTAGGGTTTGGTCAAAGAAAAAGAGCTAAATGCTCTTTTAAGGGCAATGCCCATCAAAATGCAATTTTCAGGGCAATGGGGAGCTTAGGTTTTTTAGATAGGATTTTATTTGGGGGGTTTGGTTGTGTGGGTGGGGGGTTTTACTGTTGGGGGGGTTGTTTGTATTTTTTTTTACAGGTTTTTATTTTGATAGCGCTATTAGATTAGGTGTAATTAGTTTAAATATTTGATAATTTCTTTTTTATTTTGTGTAATTTAGTGTTTATTTTTTTTTTGTAATTTAGTTTAATTTAATTAAATAGGAGGTCTATGATTAAGGCTAAACTTTCCAGCCGAAATGCGTAAGACCGACTGGTAGCCTAAGGTCACAGCGCAATTATTAGCTCTTTTCATTTTTTACCACCCTCATTTAAATGTTTTTGGTTTTCACTATGTTGGAATTTATTGAATTTGTGATTTCAATAAACTCACCCCTTGTTTGAAGCCCGAGTTCGCTGGATCTTTTTTTGCTTGGAAATATTAATTTAATTAATGTAATTGATTTAATTGTAGTGTAATGTTAGGTTTTAGTGTAAGACAGGTTAGGTTTTATTTCACAGGTAAATTTGTATTTATTTTAACTAGGTAGTTAGTACATAGTTAATAACTATTTACTAACTATTCTTTCTAGTTAAAATAAATACAAACTTAGCTGTGAAATTAAAATAAAACCTAAGCTAGCTTTTATGTAACTATTAGTTATATTGTAGCTAGCTTAGGGTTTATTTTATAGGTAAGTATTTAGTTTTAAATAGGAATTATTTAGTTAATGATAGTAATTTGTATTTAGATTTATTTTAATTATATTAAAGTTAGGGGTGTTAGGGTTAGACTTAGGGTTAGGTTTAGGGGTTAATAACTTTAGTATAGTGGCGGCGGTGATGTTAGGGGCGGCAGATTAGGGATTAATAATATTTAACTAGTGTTTGCGATGCGGGAGTGCGGCGGTTTAGGGGTTAATATGTTTATTATAGTGGCGGCGATGTCTGGAGCGGCAGATTAGGGGTTAATAATTTTATTTTAGTGTTTGCGATGCGGGAGGGCCTCGGTTTAGGGCTTAATAGGTAGTTTATGGGTGTTAGTGTACTTTTTAACACTTTAGTTATGAGTTTTATGCTACAGATTTGTAAAGTAAAAAACATAAATACTGACTTTAGATGGCGGTACGAATCTTGAGGTTTTGGCTGTACCGGTCACTTTTTGGCCTCCCAGGCAAAACTCGTAATACCGGCGCTATGGAAGTCCCATTGAAAAAGGACTTTTTGAAAGGTGCGGTAGTTACGTTGCGTTACGGCCAAAAAAGTGTGCGGTACAGCTATACCTGCAAAACTCGTAATAGCAGTGGTAGTGAAAAAGCAGCTTTATGAGGCTTTTTCACTCATAACGCAAAATTCGTAATCTAGCCGTATGTATTCAGGCACCTATATTTTAGGCTGACTATTACTATATTACTGGAATCCAGGGGCCATTTTGTACAATACAGCACTTATTACTAGTGGAGCTGTTTATCATTGGGTATAGGTATAATAATAAAATAACAATATAAGCTATACAAGCTAAATACATTATATAACCCTATTATAACGTTTATTAAACAGTTTTTTATTATATACCTGATACACATTTATACCTTCACGCCGCCAAGGTACTAGTGCTATATAATACTAGTTCCCTCTAATTCTATCTTATTTGATTAAAAAGTATTCAGTCACCTATATTTTAGACTGACTATTACTATAGTACCGAAACCCAGGGGCCATTTTGTTCAATATAGCACTTATTACTAGTGGAGCTACTTATCATTGGGTATTGGTATAATAATAATAATATAAGCTATACAAGCTAGATACTTTATACTATCCAACCATAACAATTATCAAACAGTTTTTTATTATATACTTGACATACATTTTTACCTTTAAGCCGCCAAGGTACTAGTGCTATATACTACTAGTTACCCCTAATTCGACCTTATTTGATTACTTTTGAATAATTAGCTATTATGCTTACTACTGTTACCCCCAAAACACTATAAAAGGTACATTATTGTTCTGACCTTTAATCAGCATATCGCTGAATGAGCAACATCACTGAGACATATACATACATATCACACTATATCTACCCCAGTCGTAATTTAAAAGTCAAATCCTGTTTTTAGTTGGATCTCAATAAAAGTTATATTTTAATCCACACTGAATATCTGATCCCTGAGTTGGGAGACAGTTCCCCTTTTGGGTCATATCGGTAATAAACTGATTCTTTTTGGACTCTGGAGTGCTATTAGTGTATACCATGGAGGAATTTGTTCCTCTTTTCTCTTCTTCTTTGTTGTTTACATACACAGCACCATCTGATGAATCCACGGTAATTATATTGTGGAATTCATTTTACTGGCAGTAGTCCCCATGTATATGCAGTAGTGCCATTGGCCTCTTCTTCTTTTTTCGACTATGGATTGATATACGGTTGCTGAATCTCTGCTTGTCTGACCACTCTGCCTGTTAACCCCTAAACTGCTGGATTGATATTCTATTGCTGAACCCTGCCTGTCTGACTACTCTGCTTGATTAACCCCTATTGCTCTGGATTGCCTCTATATTGCCAAACCCTGCCTGCCTAACCATCCTAGTGGTATACCTCTGGACTGCTTTACCGTTGCAAAACCCTGCCTGCCTGACCATCCTAGTGGTCTACCTCTGGACTGCTTTACCGTTGCCAAACCCTGCCTGCTGGACCATTGTAGTGGTTTACCTTTGAACTGCCTTTCTCTGATACCCTGCCTGTTGCCGCCGAAGACTATTCTGCCTATGGTGAGTGCCGCTTACTTCATCTTGAAAACTTTCTCTGCTCTGGGATATTCCCTATCTTCCGGCTCGACGCCGGGATAAGAAGATTATTGGTGGAGTGGAAAATCCCAAGAGCATTACACCATCAGGGTGAAGGACCCAAGGTCTTAGCTCCAATTACTGAGACTTTATGTTCCTGCTGTTGCAAACCTATAGTGCAAAAAGTTACACTGTGGGTCCTTACAAACAACACAATTATACTTTAGAATGAGAAAGAAAACAGAGGGGTGCCTCATGTGTAGAACAACCACATGAGGTGTCCCTACACATGAGGCGCCCCTCTGTTTTCTTTCTCATTCTACAGTTCTTCCAGATTCTTCTGTGAGGAGGAGTGCGGCCATCATCTCTTTGTGGATATACAAACATATCTTGTGGACAATGTCTTGCACTGAGCCTATTTTGGGACTACATTAAGTTGTATGTGTATTGCATATTGGTATTAGCTTTGTGTATAATTTAAGATAACATTGTTTTTAGTACTACTATTTCTACATATATAGTATATGCTCTCCCCCACTGTTCTCAGACAATTATACTTTACCCACTCACTTTATGTTCCTGCTGCTTCTTTGCTATGTTAAAATCATCATGCTTGCTGGTCAGTTTAAATTGTTACAATGTGTTACTAATAGCATCTCCTTTTTCATCCTCATTCTCAAAATAAACCATCATATCCTTACAATGATGTAATTGCAACTTACTTGACCATTCATTCACCCACCTTAAAGTAACCTGTAACCAATAACAAACCACCTAATAACACTATGACATACTTGCTTAACTTATTAATTTCCTAACTGTTTTTTTGTGTGACATGAATGGGTGTGAATATATATGAGGGAGTGTCAGATTTATGCGTGCAAAATAGTGAAATGAGAGATTAAGAGATTTATGTGTAGAGAAGAGAATGTTGATTGGGCATGTGAGAGTGAGAGTGTGTGTGCAGTGAGTAAAAATGGTTGTTTGACTCAATACCATGGTGTTACTGACACTGCAAGAGTAAAACCACATTGTGCTAATTCAACCAATGACAAGTATTTGTGATATGGGATTGTGTGGAAAATGGTTAACACAATAACATGGTGTTACTGACAGTGCATGAGTAACACATTGTGCGTGTTCAACCAACAAGTATGTGAGGTATGGAAAATTAGTTATATATATTTATGTATTTAACCGTGTACCATATTGTATTTGTTATTTTTTTTAATCTTTTGGAACCTAAATAGAAAGAAATTAGCTACCCTACACACTGCAGAGGAAGTGTCTGGTGATCTTACAACACCACTCTATAATGTTAGCTAGCCTGCCTTCAACCATCACTTGGGAGGTAGGATGTGCACCGCACAACACACATCATCTAAATCCCCATCTTGAGGGGCTTTGACCATGTTAGATGCTCCATCTGTAATTATGAAGACAACCAGCTCTCCAACCCCTTGCTCCAGCAGGCCTGCCAAAATGCTTGCTGGGGTATGCTGGTGATTCATAATATCTGAGGGAGCAGGAAGGAACGATACCCAAGGTACTGTTGCCTATCAGCCACAGTTCTATCCCCAGAGGCATTGGGTTGCCACCAGTATCGCCATCAACAATAGGAAAATGTGCTGTGAGCTGGGTGTACTCCATAGGTTTAAAGTTAAGTGCAGGCTCTGCCCAGCTCCCTTTGACATCTCTTCCTTTACTAGTGCCACGTAGGAACTAGTCGTTGCAGAGGAAGGAGCTTGAACTCATTCTGGGCTGTCACTATGGTGTTCATGGCTTGGCACAGCTTCAGAAGAACTACCAGAAGGAGGTGGTGACAGTGATGGCTGAGTAGAGGCAGTGTTTCTAAAGTCATCTAATACACCCTCCTTTATTATCCACCTCCAACTCATCATAATCTAATTCCTTCTCATGTAAGGTAAAAGACTGGCATCTAACACTTGCTTAGAATGTGGAGTCAACATTAGGCTAACCTCCTCTTCCTCAGTGCACACAACAAATAACATCCATATTTTCTTTTTCATCATAAGTTTGGGTGAAAAAGAAGACCAAATACATTCAGCGGGTGATGATGGAGCATCTTGAGGGGCCTAATAATTTAGAAGATCTCCATTATCAGCTGGCTTTGCAATAAGTGTACTAAATCAGATCCGTCAGCTCAGCAGAGAGAACCCAAACTGGCAGCACTAAGCAAACTTTACCAGAAGGAATCATCCTTGATACGTCAGGAAGGTTTCTAGGTGGTTTAGCACAGATTTGTCTCTTGTGATTTGCTGACTAGATGTGTTCAGAAAACAGCAACAACTAGAGTACCCGTGTTGAACAACGTTGCTAATCCTTCAGCAAATGATATCAAGAGAATGAAGCAAATGTAATAATAGAAAAAATTGGAAAGTTGTTTAAATTTGTATTTTATCTGACAAATTATAAAAGAAAAACAATGGATTTCATTATGAAACCCAAATATTTTCTTTCATGATTAAGATAGAGCAAGAGCATATATTTGTAAGCAACTTTTCATTTTATTTCTATTAACAAATTTGCTTCCTTATCCTTTGTTGAAGGTGCAGCAATGCACTACTTGGATAGAGCTAGCTGAACACATTGTTAAACCAATAAGAAGAGGCATAAATCTGCAGCCTCCAATCATCCGCTAACTCCCTTCATGCTTCTAGGCCTTAGCCTACCTGTAGGTATGCTTTTCAACAAAGGATACCAAGAAAAAGAAGCAAGTTACATAAAATAAGTAAATTGTAAAGTTGTTAAAAGTCCATACTCTATCTGAATCATGAATGAAAAAAATCATGTTTTATGTCTCATTACATATAGACACTTCCAGTATAGTAATGTACGTATACTAGTTGTTACTGTACCTTCAAGTAAAGTTTTAGTTTTACCAAAAATGCAGTACACAAAAATTAGTTGCCAGTGACTTACAGCAATTTATGAACTGCCGGTGCCTAAGTAAAAAACAAAAACATGTTTAAACACCAGTAAAAGTCTAACCCACCTCCAAAAATGAACCAAACACATCAAAACCCCTATATCCACCATCCCCCCACATCGCAAGTACTAATAACATTTATTAACCTCTAAACTACCATCCCCCCACAACGCAATTTACCTATTTAAGCTACTGACCACTAATTATTATTATTATTATTATACTTTAATTATGAAGCGCCAACATATTCTGCAGAGCTGTTCATGGATACAATTCATTTAAATAAAACAATAATATAAAACTTTTAAGAGACAGGACCAAATTTACAAACACATACAGGAGGAATTGAGGGCCCTATTCCCATGGGAACCTGCAATCTAGAAGGGTAGGAGGTTGAGAAACGGAGGTGAGGACTGAAAGATTGAGAAAGATGTTAATGCTGAGTTAGATGAGGGAAATGTTCTTAGATAAGAGAAATTAATTTATTATTGAGTTGGGTGGTAAGCTTCTCTGAACAGAAAAGTCTTCAGAGAGCATTTAAAGGAAGAAAGATTAAGCCAAAGCCTGACAGGGAGAAGAAGAGTGTTCCAGAGGGTAGGTGCTGCACGACAGAAGTCCTGCAGTCTAGCATGAGAAGAGCTTATAGTCGCAGATGCAACGAGCAGGTCATTGTTCGATCCTAGTGGGGGGGGGGCTGGAGTATACTTGTTGATTAGAGAGGAAAGGTAGAGGGGAGCAGTTTTGGTGAGCGCTTTGTATGCAAGGGTGAGAATTTGGAATTTAATTCTGCTGTGAATGGGGAGCCAATGAAGAGACTTACAGAGAGGTGCAGCAGATACAGAACGACAGGAAAGGTGGATAAGCCTGACAGAGGCATTTAGGATTGATTGAGAAGGGAAGAATCAAGAAAGAGGAAGGTCAGTAAGTAGGTTATTGCAGTAGTCAAGTCGGGAAATAACAAGGGAGTGGATTATTTGCTTTGTGGTGTTAGCGCACAGAAAAGGCTGAATCTTGGAAATATTGTGTAGATGGTTGCGGCAGGATGTAGAAAGCGATTGGATATGGGGGACGAAGGATAGATTTGAGTCATGTGAAACTTAGAGGAAACGGACTTGGGGCGATGGGGGAAATGGTGATGCCATCAACAGGGATAGAGAAGTTACAAGTCGGCGTAGAGCTTGAGGGGGGGTATAAGAAGTAGCTCAGTCTTGGACATGTTAATATTTAGGTGGTGAGAGGCCATACAGGAAGAAATACCAGATAAGCTGACATGAGATAGGACAGAGGGAGAGAGAGCAGGGGTGGAGAGGTAGATCTGGGTGTCATCAGCATAGAGGTGATATTTGAAGCCATAATTGTTGATAAGTTTACCCAACCAAGAAGTATAAATGGAGAAAAGTAGAGGACCCAGAACAGATCCTTGAGGTACTTTAACAGACAGAGGCATTGGAGAAGAGGAGTCGCCTGCAAATGACACAGAAAAAGACCTGTGAGAAAGATAGGAGGGAATCCAGAAAAGAGCAGTGTCACAGAGGCCAAATAGCTAAGGGTCTGTAGGAGGAGGGGGTGGTCAACTGTGTTGACGGCAGCTGAGAGGTCAAGTAAGATGAGTATAGAGTAGTGGCCAATATTTTTAGCAGAGAGAAGATTGTTAGTAACCTTGGTAAGGGCAGTCTCAGTTGAGTGTTTGGGACGGAATCCAGATTCCAGGGGGTCAAGCAAGGAGTTGGTGGACAGGAAGGGGGTTAGGCGATTGTAAACTAGTTTTTCAAGGAGTTTTGATGTTAGTGGGAGCAGTGATATGGGGCAGTAGCTTTCAAGAGAATTAGGGTTGAGGGAGGGTTTTTTGAGTATGGGAGTGACTTTTGCGTGTTTGAAAGAAGATGGGAATGAGCCGGTACAGAGAGAGATAGGTTGAAGATGTGGGTAAGAGCAGGAGTGAGGGTAGAAGATAGGGAGTGTATTAGATGGAAGGGATAGGGTCGAGCGGGCAGGTAGTGAGGCGTGAGGAAGATAGTAAGGAAGAAACTTAATTCTCAGTGGCTGGATGGAAGATGCAGATGGTGGCAGAGGGAGTAACTGGGCCTGTTGATGGAATATTGCAGGTTGGTGTTGGTATGTTGCTTCGGATAGTACGTGTTTTGTTTAAAAAGTAGTCTGCCAGGTCTTGAGCACTAAAGACAGACGGGGGGGGTGGAACAGGTGGGTAGAGGAGAGAGTTAAAGGTGGAGAAGAGTCGTTTAGGGTTTGAGGAAAGTGTAGATATGAGAGAAGAGGAGTAGCTTTGCTTAAAGTGTACACTTAAAGGGACAGTATACTGTAAAATAGTTTTTCCCTTAATGTGTTTACAATTGCTTTTTTTACCAACTGCAGAGTAAAAAATGTATGAAAATGAGCCTTTAAGGCTTATTTGTGTATATTAAAGCTCTGATTTTGTGTTTTGAAGCCACAACCTAATAAAATGGGTTGAGCTTGTAGGTATAATCAGATCTCATTACTGTATCACATTGTGTACATATACCTGCTTCTTTATCTTATATCTGTCCATAAAACAATCACCAGTACTTTGAGAGAACAATGGAAAATCAACATTTTATTACCTTATCTCTTCTATAACCCACTGGGAGTGTAATTTATTCTGCTGGCTGTGTTTACAAAGCTTATCTATAGCTGGTACGCGCGGCCATAAACTTTCAGAATAGGTGGGGATACCACAGGCTAAATCAACAATTTCAAATGCCAATATAAGGGTAAAGGAGCTACTTGTAAACAATTTAATAAAATCCAGCAGGTAAAGTGGATCATTGTGAACAAATTAAAGGGGAGAACATTTTTGAGTAAACTGTCCCTTTAAAGTGTATGAAATCATGTTCACAGTGAGTTTTCCTCCAGACACGCTCAGCAGTATTGGATAATTTTTGCAAATAGCTAAGAGTGCCAGGGCTGTAACTGATGGTGTGATGTTTTGCACAGTTGGGGAGGGTCAAGTGTGTCTAGTGCAGAGGAGAGAGTTTTGTTATAGTGGGCTGTTGCGAGATCAGGGCAGGTTATAGTGGAAGTGTGAGGGAGGAGATCTTGAATGATTTTTTAAAATTGGAGCGGATCCACATAGGGTTGCCACCTTTTGCCCAGAAAATTCCTGGACACTTTTTAAGTGGGCGTGGAGAGGGTGTGTCAAAGGGCGTGGCTTGGGGGCGTGGCTTCTAGCGGCCTCAAATTCATTATAAAATCAATATTTATATATATATATATATATATATATATAATATATATATATATATATATATATATATATAATATATGTATATATATCATATATATATATATCAAATATATATATATATATATATATATATATATATAGTGGGGTACAATTCTGTTGCTGTCAGTGACAGAGGGTGATATAGTGGTTTACTAATCCCTTCCTATGACAGAGAGTCATATTGTGAGGTACAACAACAAGTCCAAGTCCCTTCCTGTCAGTGACAAGGAGGGAATGATATAGTGGGGTACTAGTCCCTTGTGTCCCTGACAGGGTGTGACATAAAATAAGTAAGATACGCGCTGTTCTTGGCAGGAGTGCTGCACTGCAGCAGCTGAGCCCGTGCTAAGGTAAATTTTGTCTTACACAGACACGGATTGGATTTCTGATCTCTGAGCATCATCCTACTACACCCCCAGGGAGATCGCAGCACAAATGGGCGATACTCACCAAACTCCATGCCCTGCACAGTGCTGCAGCCCTCAGCTCGTCTGAGGTCACGATATTCATGAATGGAGCGAAAAGCTCTAAACCTAGAAAGCACCGCATTCGCAGAGCTGGCAGTGACGTAAACATTGAGCTGAGCAGGTGGGGGCGGACAGCAACCAATAGGAGCTAACAGGGTGCTTGGGCCAGCCAATCAGAGTGGCGACATGGAGCAGCTTTAGCTTAGAATATGGACTGCTCTAAATTAACCAATTAACAACAACGATCCTATGCTGCAACCTTCTCCTGTTTTAACAGACAATACAACCACAATAATAATTACCTGCTGTAAAAGAAAAGCCTTACCACTCCCCACAGCACCGCTACACAAGTGATTGTAACTGGGCAGGCAGGGACATTGGAGGCTAGTTCCGGGACACGGGACATACAGTCCCAGACCGGGATTGTCCCGGTGAGACCGGGACAGGTGGCAACCCTAGATGGAGAAGTGGGTTTAGATGTTGCATGAATATTATAGGTGACCAGGTGATAGTCTGAAATGGGAAAAGGACAACAGGTGAGGTCAAATATAGAACAGAGGTAGGAAAATACCAGGTCGATGGAGTGTCCATCACGGTGGTTAGGGAATAGGGTGGATTGTGAGAGACAGAAGGAGGATGTGAGTGAAAGAAGTTTAGATGCAGCAGGGCAGATGGGTTGTCAATGGGAATGTTGAAGTCCCCAAGAATTAGGGTTGGTATATTTGTAGAGAGAAAGTGAGGAAGCCAGGCGGCAAACTTGTGAAGAAATTGGGAGGTAGGTCCAGGAGGGCGATAGATGACTGCCACTTTGAGGGAGAAGGGGGAGAAAAGGCAAATACAGTGGACTTCAAAGGAGGAGAAGGAGAGAGATGGGATTGGAGGTAGGTACTGATAAGTGCAGGAGAAGGAGAGCAGGGTCCCAACACTGCCACCACGTTTCTCACCTAGCCTAGGGGTATGGCGAAAGTGAAGACCACCATGTGTGAGAGCAGCAGTGGAAACGGCGTTGGAAGAAGATAGCCAGGTTTCAGTAATTGCTAAAAGGGTGAAATCATTTGAAATAAACAGGTCATGAATGGTTGTGTTTGTTGCAGACAGAGCGAGAATTCCATAGTGCACAAGTGAAAGGAGTGTGTGTGCGTATGGGATGCATTGGATGGAAATGAGGTTGTGTGTGTTGCTTTTATTAAAGTTTCTATAAGGATTGCGTGATTGGGTAATGGTGGGAATAAGGGTGGGCCCAGGATTTGGAGAGATGTCGCCTGATGCTAATAGCAGCAAGATAGAAAGTAAGAGTAGGTGAGAATGAGATTTATAGCAGTGTGGGTATTTCTGTGAGGTGCTGCAGTTTAGGGACATAGATTTTAAAATAGAAAGTAGTTCATGAGAGCTAAGATAAGGAGAGAGGGACCTATATAAACTGCCAACCCCACATCGCAAAATAGGTAATAAATGTATTAACCCCTAATCCGCCATCCCCCCAAAACACAAAGTACCTATCAACACTATTAACCCCTGAACAGCTATCCCCCCATTGCAAAGTACCTTTCAACACTATTAACCCCTAAACCGGCAAACCCCCACATCCCAAAATAGCTAATAAATGTATTAACCCCTAAACCGCCATCCCCCACAACGCAAAGTACCTAATTAACCTATTAACCACTAATTCACCAACCTCCCACATCGCAAACTACCTATTAAAACTATTAACCCCTTATCTACAAACCCCCCACAATGCAATATACCTAATTAACCTATTAACCCCATAACCACCATCCCCCCACAACATAAAGTATTAATCTAATCACTAAGCCCCCTAACCTAATACCCCCTAAATTAAACCCAATTACATAAAATTAAAAAAGACTCTCCATAAACAATTAATTAAGAATTACCAAAATAAAAAAATCCTAACATTAAAATTAAAAATCCTAACATTACATTTAAAAAAAACAACTAAGATTAAATTAAAATAAAAACTCTAATATTACAAAAAATAAAAAAAAACAAAGTTTACAGAAAAAAATACATCCAAAATAAAAAACTAAACCTAATTTAATGCCCCTATAAAAAAAAAAAAGCCACCCCAAAATAAAAACACCCCCTAAGCTAACACTAAACTACCAATAGCCCTTAAATGGGCCTTTTGTAGGACATTGTTCTGAAGAAATCATCTCTTTTAGATAAAAAAATGCAAATGAAGCCTTAACAGTTAAACCCCCTCCCACCCAAACAACCCAAATAAAAAAAAAAACTACTCTAAAAAATCTAATCTACCCATTCCCCCTAAAGGTGCATTTGTATGGACATTGCCCTTAAAAGGGTAATCAACTCTTCTACTGCCCATTAAAAAATAAAAAAAGCCCTAATCTGAAAAAAAACCCACCCCAAAAAAAAAAAATAACACTAACCCCAAAAAATGTACTCACCTTTCCTGAAGTCCAGACAATCATCTTCTTCCAGGCGGAGCAAAGTCTTCATCAAGGCGACGAAGATCTTCTTCTAGGGCGGCACCATCTTGCATCTTCAACACGGTGGCGCAGAGGCAGATTGGAGAAGGAACGGCGGCAGCGCAGACATCCTACATGAAGAGTCCTCCTCATGCGAATGTCCACCACACACTGAAGATTGAATGCAAGGTACCCCTTTTATATCGGGGTGCCTTGCATTCCTATTGGTTGTAAATGTCAAATCAACCAATAGGATGATACCTACTTAAATCCTATTGGCTGTTCAAATCAGCCAATAGGATTTAAGTAGCTCTCATGCTATTGGCTGATTTTTTTAATTTTTTGAGGTGTTGGGGTTTTTTTTTAGATTAGGACTTTTTTTTTTTTTAATGGGCAGCAAAAGAGCTGATTTCTTCAGGGCAATGCCCTACAAAAGGCCCTTTTAAGGGCTATTTGTAGTTTAGTGTAAGCTTAGGTGTTTTTATTTTGGGGTGGCTTTTTTGTTTTTATAGGGGTATTAGATTAGGTTTATTTATTTTTTTTTGGATAATTTAATTTATTTTATTCTGTAATATTAGATTTTTTTATTTTTTATTATTTTAATGTTGTTAGTATTTTTTATTTTGGTAATATTAAATTATTTGTTCAGGGAGATAGTCTTTTCTTATTTTATGTAATTGGTGTTAAATTAGGGGGTATTAGGTTAGGGGGCTTAGTGATTATATCAATACTTTGAGTTGTGGGGGGACGGAGGTTTAGGGTTTAATGGGTTAATTAGATAAATTGCATTGTGGGGGGCTGGCAGGTTAGGGGTTCATAGTGTTAATAGGTAGATTGTGTTGTGGGGGGTTGGCAGATTAGGGGTTAATAGTGTTAATAGGTAGATTGCGTTGTGGGGGGTTGGCGGATTAGGGGTTAATAGTCTAATTAGATACTTTGCAATTTGGGGGTTAGCTGATTAAGGGGTTAATGCATTTAGTTATTGCGGTGGGGGGATGGTGGTTTAGAGGTACATATTGCGCATGCCTTAGGTGTTTGTTAAGACTTCCAGGGAGTTACAGTGTGTGATGTCTGGCTTGCAGTCAGAAATATATATTTATTTATCTGGATTCTCAGCAGCAGAGCTCTGTAATTAGGAGGTGTGTTTCACAGATCTACCTTGCTCATACAAAGTGAAAAGTACCAGCAGTGGTAAATGAGTGAATTAATATAATAATTATTGCTGTAAAGTAAACAATAATTATAAGACAAGGAAAATGATGTTTAAGTATACTGAAATCTGTTTTACCTAAATAAACTAAACTGATGCAGTCTCACAGCACCAGACTGTCTAAATCAATTCCCCTGTAACTAGTGCTGACTCACCTGTTACTTCACAGGACTGGTTCAAGCTTGCAGTTATGTGAGCCTGTGTGTAAGCTGAGTCAATGCTTCTATGTAGGTAAAGATCCTACGACAGCGTGCAGGAAGCTCAGTGTGTGCTCTGTTCAGCAGAGCGGAGAGTGAGCGGCCGAACAGCCCGGTGCCTGTTACGTCACAGGAGGGCGTGGCGCAATGCCGGTTCACGGCGTGCACAATGTTTGCTTGCAACACAGCGTGTAGCAAAGACAGCTGAATAAGTAAGTCCTGAAGTTGGGGAGAGCTGGGGGCAGCTGTTAGTCATGTCCCAAATATTAATGTGGAGAAAAGACAAGGTGTTTAATGTTGCAGTCCGGTTGAGAAAACTGGTATTCCGCTTTCCTTTAAGTTGATTACCAGGTTGATAGGAATTATCAGCAAAGTGGTAAATCTTGAGAAGACTTGGAAGTAGATATTAAGGCTGAGTATATAGGCAGCTGAATGTAACGAAACTGTGAGTGTCTTCTGATAGAGAGTAGCCTGTCAGCACCTCACAGCAGGAACACAAACCAGCATCTGGAAACAAAATACTAAGCACCTGTCTGATGTTGATTGACAGGATTTATAGAGGAAGAGGGAGGAGACATGGAAAGGTGGAAACCTGACATCACCCCCTCCTCAAAGAAGCGCTCCCAGAGCTTGAGGTCTAGGCCGATCAGGATGCCTCCGATGGAAAAGGGAGACCAAAGCGGGAGCGTTGAGGTAAGAAGAGGGCTCCCAGGAATCCTCGTCAACCGAGTAGCCCTTCCACCTAACCAAATATTCCAACTGACCCCTACGGTACCTGGAGTCGAGCAAGGTTTGGACTTCGAACTCCTCAGAAGCGGGCAATTGAGAAGCAGGTGGTAGCACTACACTGGTATTCTTCATCCCGTGAGCGGGTTTTAATAGGGAGACATGGAAACTGGGGTGTATCCGCATCGAGGCAGGAAGGTCGAGTGTGACAGCGTTGGGTTTATCACTCTAAGAACGGAGAAAGGACCAATATAAAGCTTACCCAGTTTCTTGCTGGGAATCTGTAGTTTAAGGTTCTTTGTAGATAACCAAACGAGATCTCCGACTGAGTAGTCGGGGGGAGTACGATGTCTGAGGTCATAGTGATGTTTCTGAGTTGTTTGAGCTTGTAGAATATTGGAACGTAGATTCTGAAAAGTCTCCAATAAAGTATTGGACAAGTCATCAACCTTAGGAGAACTAGAGATAGTTCCCGGTGTAAACTGAATAGTGGGGTGGAAGCCATAGTTGGCATAAAATGGAGTCATTTTTGTGGTAGAGTTGAGGGAGTCGTTGAAAGCAAACTCTGCCATAGGAAGGAATTGGACCCAATCGTCCTGATGTTGGGAACAATATGCACGTAGATACTGTTCTAGCCATTGATTGGCGCGTTCCGTCTGGCCATTCGTCTGTGGATGAAATGAGGTACTGTAACGGTGATCAATCTTTAGGAGGGTAGAGAGTTGTCTCCAGAATCTGGAGGTAAACTGCGTACCACGATCAGAAGTTATTATACGAGGAACACCATGTAACTTGACTATGTGCTGAAAAAATAGATGAGCTGTTTCAGATGAAGTAGGAAGTTTGTGATACGGGATGAAATGTGCCATCTTGCTGAACAAATCTATAGCGACCAAGATGGTATTCTGTCTTTGAGAGAGGGGAAGGTCAACAATGAAGTCCAACCCAATATGTTGCCAAGGTTTGTCTTGTACCTGGATGGGCATCAATAATACATAGGGGGACTTCTTTTCCAATTTAGTCGTAGCACAGACAACACAGGAATTAATATATTCTGACACAGTTTCAGTGAGGTTTGGCCACCAGAATTCTCTTGATATCTTTTCAGCTGTTCTGTTGATACCCTGATGTCCGGCAGTGGGTTGATCATGGAAACGTGAAATTATAGAAGATCGAAGAGAAGGTGGGATATAAAGTTTTTCTCTATGGTAATACAACCCATTTGGGTTTTTAGTGAGCTTGAGTTGGTGAAGCTGATCATCATAGAGCAAGGAATCTGTTAGAAGCTTAGTGAAAGTATCAGTCAGCCCAATGAAACATTGACTGGGGATGACCTGACCTGTAACTGGTGGTGAGGAAGGGATATCGTCCATACGTGATAATGCATCCGCTTTTCGGTTTTTGGTTGCTGGTTTATAGGTTATAATGAAATTGAAGCGTGTGAAAAAGAGATACCACCTAATCTGCCTGGAGGAGAGGGTTTTATTTGACTGTAGGTATTCCAGATTTTTGTGATCGGTGTAGATGGTTATAGGGTGTTCAGCGCCTTCCAGAAGATGTCTCCAATGTTCCAGAGATCGTTTGATTGCTAGGAGCTCTTTCTCACCAATAGGGTAATTGCGTTCAGCTGAACTCATGATCTTGGAAAAGTATGCAACTGGATGTATGGGTTCTGAAGGTGAGGGTCTTTGGGAAAGAACGGCTCCAAGGGCATAATCGGAGGAATCAACTTCTAAGATAAATGGTAGTGAAGGATCTGGAAAACGAAGGATTGGAGCAGTGATGAATCTTTGCTTTAAGTTGTTGAAAGCGTCTGTAGCATCGGTATTCCATTGAAATGGAATGGTGGTTGCTGTGAGGCGTGAGAGGGGTTTTGCGATACGGGAGAAATTCTTGATGAACTTCCTGTAATAGTTGGCAAACCCTAGGAAACATTGTAAATCTTTTCTCGACTTGGGTCTGACCCAATCCCTGACAGTTTGAACTTTAGTGTCCTCCATTTTTATTCCTTTTGGACTGATGTAATATCCAAGATATGAAAGTTCTGTAGTATGGAAGGAGCATTTCTCCGGTTTAGCATACAAGCGGTGTTCTCTTAGTCTTGATAATACCATCTGTACATGTTTTACATGTTCCTGTTCTGAGTTAGAGTAGATAAGAATATCGTCAAGATAAATTACTAAGCATATGTCAAGAAGATCTCTGAAAACGTCGTTGACAAAATGCTGAAAGGTGGCAGGGGCATTGCATAACCCAAATGGCATGACTAGGTACTCGAAATGGCCGTACCTGGTACGGAATGCGGTCAGCCACTCATCCCCCTTTCTAATTCGGACGAGGTTGTATGCGCCTCGTAGATCCAGTTTTGTAAAGATCTTTGCTTGATAAAGCCTTTCAATGAGTTCGGGGATGAGCGGTAGAGGATAGCGGTTTTTTACAGTCCGTTTGTTCAATTCGCGATAATCAATTATCGGTCTGAGACTGGAGTCCTTATTTTTAACAAAAAATATGCCAGCACCAGCTGGAGATGTGGAGGGACGGATGAAACCTTTTCGCAAGTTGTCCTCGATATAGGTTTTTAGATGCAATAATTCAGGTTGGTTTAGAGGATATAGATGACCGTATGGTACAGTTGCTCCGGGTTGCAGTTCTATGGGGCAGTCGTATATTCGGTGTGGGGGTAAGCACTCTGCTTCCTTTTTGCTGAAAACATCGGCGTAATCAGAATACTGAACTGGGATAGAGGTATTTGGATCATTTAGTTGTAGCAAGTGGTCATTGTGTGAATAACAATGGGTTTTGCAATAAGGAGAGGCTAGGGTGAGCTGTAAGTTTTCCCAATTGATCTGGGGCTGATGAAGTTGAAGCCAATGTAACCCCAGAACAACTGGGAACAGAGGGGAAGGTAAAACATCAAAGGTTAGCAGCTCAATGTGACCCTCAGCTGAGGTTACTTGTATGAGAATTGTGTTATGAGTAATGGGACCGGAGGAGATAGAACTTCCATCAATGACACGAATAGACACAGGGTTCTTTTTGCACTCAAGTGGAATTTTATTTTTTACAACAAGATTCTTGTCAATATAATTTCCGTAAGCTCCGGAATCTATAATGGCTTCAGTGTTGAACGTTCTGTTTAATCCCCACTGTAAGAGCAAAGAAAGGTGACAGTAAGTAGGTTGTTTTCCAAATGGATGAGTAGAAAAGAAATTAGACTTACTTTTCTTCGTTTTGAGAAGGACTTCACAATCCTGCACTGTGTGTGAGGGATTAGCGCAGTACATACACAGTTGCAGATTCCTCCTTCTTCTTCTTTCAGTTGGGGATAGAGGACCACGTATGACACCAATCTCCATTGGTTCAGAACCGGCTTTTGGTGGTGTAGTTTGGGAAAACTTCACTGGAGGTGAAACGTTAGATGAATCGGTGTAGGTTCTTTCCTGTCTCCTCTCTCTGAGCCTTCTGTCTATCTGAATGGAGAGTTTCATGAGAGCCTCTAGAGAGGAGGGAAGGTCTGTTCTGGCGAGTTCGTCCTTTACCTGGTCAGAAAGACCGAGACGAAACTGATTTCTCAGAGCTACGGTATTCCACTGGGAATCCGTGGCAAACTGTTTGAAGTCCGTTATATACTCCTCTACAGCACGGCGTCCTTGTTTCAGGCATCTCATTTTTGTTTCAGCCATAAGCTGCACGTCAGTGTCCTGATATAGTTCATCCATGGTAGCATAGAAATCATCCAGGGAGGAGAGGATGCGGTCATTTGCTTCATAACAAGTATCAGCCGAGGGACTTCCTGTGGGAGGAGCAAGGAGGAAGGTGTGCAGGCTCTGAGCTCCTGTGAAAACGGAGCTAAGCTTAACATCCGATACCCCGCCACGAAGCCCTATTGCCGGGGTGAAAGATTTACCCGGCCGAGGGGACAGGAAAGAGTGGCATCAGGAAGTCACAGCGCCCTAAGCTTAGACCTACTGCATCTGCTAAACAGAGAACTAAAAATTCAACGGAGGTCATAAAAAGATAAACTGCCAGTACAGACTTTGATAAACATCCTGAGTACACCTGGCACCGGGAGCCGGAGTTTGGAGGAGTAGTGGAAGACCCAGCGTGAGAGACTGCCCAGAGTACTACTGGCAATACAGACCGGGAAGCGGCTGAACACCCCCCCATATCGGTAAGTCGGCCGGCAATGATGACGACATGAGTACCTGACGCCGCTGCAGCGGGGAATAGCCGCACAAGACTGCAGGTGAAAGCGGTACTGGTCGCACATCGGAGGATCTAGAGCAAAGGCCCCCCGGGTGGGGTAAGGCTTAGACGGAACCAGCAAGTGAGTGGTCGTGAAGCAATGGGGGGGTAAGTAAGTGTGCAAGTATATGATTGAAGGCACGAGTGCTGCGTACGAAAGCAGGGTATAAAGGGTAAGAAGGACACTGAGGTGGATTGTGGCCGGGGGTGTCAAAAAGGATATACAGAACACCAGAGAGGCCTAGCACGATAAACCACCTAAAAAGTACTTTGGGAGACGTTAAATACCTAACTGTTACCTTTAGGATAAACGGCTGTATGGTGCACACCCCTGTCTTAGACTTGTGATTTTGGCAAAGTACTGTCTGCAAAACAAGACAAGTTTGGCGCCCAAGGTTTAAACAGAGCAAGTTGGAATATTGGGATGGAGGTTATTGGGGACAAAAACGCTGCAGTATTAATTTACAGCCAAGGAGAGTTAAATATCTATACATTGAATGGGTTAAAGTGAACTGTGTAAAAGTATCAGCAGAGAGAAAAAGAAAAAAGAAAAGACTGAGACTTTCCCTAAAAGCTTGAGACAATTTTTTTTCAAAGTTATACAGCCATCTAGCAAAAGTTTATAGCAAGATTGTATTTATTTACTTATTTAAGATTGTATTTACAGGATACTTATTTCTGACAAGAGATGAAAAGACTATAACAAACCAAAAGCAATTTAAAGGTGTCATACTGTGTTGCTAAAAACTTGCTAAAATATACATGTAAATGGTATAGAGAAAGTGGGAGTTACACAGGTGTGGCTTGCAAGAAGAAGATAGTCAATAAGTGATATAGAATTAGTCTCTTGGGTCAATAGCTACCTAACAAATGTTCATAGCAAGATTGTATTTACAGGATATTAATTTCTAGCAAGAGAGGTGGCTAAGATAGGATCACAGGCCAGAATTGAACTAAAAAGCGTAAAGTGGTACAGCCATCTAGCAAATGTTTATAGTAAGATTGTATTTATTTACTTATTCAAGACTGTATTTACAGGATACTTATTTATGGCAAGAGATGAAAAGATTATAACAAGCCAAAAACAATTTAAAGTTGTCATACTATGGCGCTAAAATATATATGTAAATGGTATAGATAAAGTGGAAATTATACAGGTGCGGTCTGTAAGAGGTTAATAGAAAGAACTAAGATATAGCGTAGTGGATACACTGCAGTATTGTGATGAATAGTGAAAAGAATAGAGTCACAGACCAGAACTGAACTAAAAAGCTTAAAGCGGTACAGCCATCTAGCAAATGTTTATAGTAAGAGTGTATTTACAGGATACTTATTTATAGTAAGATTGTATTTATTTACTTATTCAAGACTGTATTTATTTCTAGCAAGAGAGGTGGCTAAGATAGGATCACAGGCCAGAATTGAACTAAAAAGCGTAAAGTGGTACAGCCATCTAGCAAATGTTTATAGTAAGATTGTATTTATTTACTTATCCAAGACTGTATTTACAGGATACTTATTTCTGGCAAGAGATGAAAAGATTATAACAAGCCAAAAGCAATTTAAAGTTGTCATACTATGCTGCTAAGATATAGATGTAAATGGTGTAGATAAAGTGGAAATTACACAGGTGCGGTCTGTAAGAGGTCAATAGAAAGAACTAAGATAGAGCGTAGTGGACACACGGCAGTATTACGAATAGTAAAAAGAATAGCACAGGTTGTATTTGACTAAGAAAGATATTCAGGAGGCTGATCTCAAGTAATCGGCACGCTGAGGTATTTTGAGTAAAAAATTTTCAGAGGTTGATATAATATTACTAATCTGCCTGAGAATTGCCCTTCTTCTCTTTTTTTTTGGGTGTTAAGAACAGAGTATAAGTGAACATAGTTGGGATCAAGAGAGAAACATATAAATGGAAAAATATATGACAAACACAAAAAATAGATCACCAGCAATGCCAGTGAAAAAGGATAAAAAACAGAAAGCACAAAATGAAACTAGTACAGAACCCAATATCCAGAGCCCAGAAAGAAATCCAGAAACACAGCTTACTATAAATCAATTAGCAGAGTTAATTTTACCTCAATTTGAAATGGTGAAAAAAGAGATCTCAGAATTATCGCAGGAAATTAGGCAATTTTCTATTAGAATAACGGAGGTAGAAAATAGGGTGTCTGAGGTAGAGGACAAACAAAATATACAAGAAACAATAGTGGCAAGGCACACAGACAAAATTAATGCACTACAGACAAAAATTGAAGACTTGGAAGACAGGTCACGGCGGAGCAATATCCGCATAGTCGGTCTGCCTGAAACTAATGGACAGGAAGATCTACTAACTTTCGGTGCAGTCACACTGCCAAATCTGCTAGGAATGCAATCCGATAAGGGGGCTCTGCAGGTGGAGAGAGCACACAGGGTTGGACCACTAAGGCAACCTAGGGAGAGTAATTCTAGGCCAAGAGTAATCATTATCAAATATTTGAATTTTCAAGACAAAGTTAGCATAATGTATCACTATAGAAAACTGAGAACACTGCAGATAGGTGGCAAACCAATCCTGATTTTTCAGGACTTCTCGATGGAGACATCGGGGAGAAGACGAGCCATGGCACCGTATTGTACGGGGCTCATAAAAGCTGGCTTAAGAGCCACTATGAGATACCCAGCTAAAATTACGGTTCTAGGGATAGATGGTGTCACAGCACTTAATACGGTGGAAGAAGCAAAAAATTTTTGTACCGAGAATAATATAGAAGTGTAATGATATTAGATGGAAAGCTCTATATGGGTGGTCAAAAATGCAGAGATTAAGGAGAGTAGAGAAATGGAAACGGGGGAGGTGGGGGGGCTGGGAGATGAGAGGCATACTAATCTTTCTTTTTTTTTTTTTTTTTTTTTTTTTTTTTTTTGTTTCGTCTTGTTTTGTCTTGTTTTGTTTTTTTTCGTCCATGTCTTGTGGTTAACCAAAAGATTTTAGTAAAAGATGAGTGGATCACTTAACTTTGTATCATGGAATGTGGGAGGGATAACCTCCCCCATTAAACGCAAGAATATCTTCAAAGTACTGAAGAAACAGAAACCAGACATTATATTCCTTCAGGAATTACATCTAAAAGCCCACGAAATAGATAAGTTAAGAACGAACTGGCTTTCAGAAATTATTGCCACCCCATGTACAACACGTAAGCGTGGGGTGGCAATACTATTTAACAGAAGCTTGGATTATGAAATACTAAAAACTAAACTGGATCCGCAGGGCAGATTTATAATTATACAAGTTAAAATTGATGAAATAATATGGACCCTGTGTAATATATATGCACCCAACACATTTGAAAGGAAGTTCTGGCAACAGATAATAAAGGAAGTGACACCGAATCTAGGTCAGAATCTGATTATTGCAGGGGACATGAACATAACACCATACCCAGATAGTGATAGATCTAGGACTGGTCAAAAACAGATATATCAGAGAGAGGCAAGGTTTTTTCGTAATGTCTTAAAATGTATCAAAGTCCATGATATCTGGCGATTACAGCACCCAGACGAACGGTCCTATACGTGTGAATCTAAATCGTACAGATGCTTTTCAAGAATAGACATGTTCTTAATAGATGAACACCTCTTAAAATACGAGATTAACACACAAATAGAAGAGATAATATTGTCTGACCATGCAATAATTAGTTGTAAGATACTAACTCAGGACAAGCCGAGTAATAAGATAAATACTTTTAGATTCCCCGGATACATGTCTAAAAACACGAAATTTGTTAACTGGGTCTCAAATAAATGGAAAGAGTATATTGTACTCAACAGAGAGTATGAGGAGAAGTTAGAGATTTTGTGGGAGGCTGGTAAAGCAGTCATGCGCGGGGAGATAAAGGCATATATGGTCAAATTAAATCGTAAAAACAAGGCCAGGGAAGTGCAGTTGGCAAATCAGGTCAGAAAATCATATACAAGATATCTAAATAACCCTAATCGAGCCAAGTGGGAAAAATACGCGTATGCCAAAACAGAAAGAGAACAGTTCATGAAAGAAAAATGGGCTAATGAGGAGGAAAAATGCAGGGCGAGATTTCAAGGACTGCAGGGTATTTCGGCAAAACATTTGGGCAAAATAACTAAGTTTCGTAAGAAACGTAACATAATTTCCACAATTAAAGAAGGAACGGACCTGTACATCAGTCCTACAACAATAAGAGAAAGATTCCTACAATATTATCAGAAGATATATAGGAAGAAGGAAATAAATAAGAAAGACAGGCAACAATTCTGGGAACAGATAGAGACCCCTAAAGTAACCCCAGTAGCTTTACAACAAATAAATGAATTAATTTCTGAAGGGGAGGTGTTAAAAGCAATACAAAAAGCCAAATCGGGGAAAGCACCCGGGCCAGACGGCCTTTCGGCCGAATTTTATAAGATGACGGCAGAAGCAATAATAGGGACGCTAACTAAACTATATAACGGATATTATTTGAAGAACGACATGAAATCTCCATATTTTTCTGATGCAATTATATCACTAATACATAAAAAGGGGAAAGACGCTACAAACATGTCATCATATAGGCCCATCTCATTATTAAATCACGACTATAAGATACTAATGTCAATAATAGCAGAAAGGCTAAAGAAAGTAATACCAGATTTAATACACACAGATCAGGCTGGGTTCATACCAGGCAGGAATTCCGTCCGTAACATGAGGAGAGTGTTAGTAATGGTGGATCATTTTTATCAGGTTGGGCAGGACACCCCAGGGAAGAGAAAGAACCAGACGGATAAAGATATCGCATTAATAACAATAGACGCCGAGAAGGCATTTGATTCAATAGGGTGGGATCATCTTTTTGTATCTCTGGAGAAGTTCGGATTCTCGGGTGCCCTGCTCAATCTGATCAAAGTGATTTACAAGAAACCTAAGTCACAGCTGTTAATTAATGGAGAACTATCTACGCCAATAATCCTCGAAAGAGGTACGCGCCAAGGATGCCCGCTTTCCCCTTTACTATTCGATATAGCGCTCGAACCTTTGGCGATATACATTAGACAGAAATTAATACCAGTTAAGATAGGGGCAGAAAGTATGACATTTTATTATTCGTGCATGACACAGCTACCAGCATCCCACAACTCTTACAATCAATCAAGAAATTTAGTTCTTTTACAGGGTACAAAATAAACCCTGCAAAATCTGAAATTTTATGGATAAAAAAAACCAAGTCAAGTCAAAATACAATTTTTAAAGAAGTGCAGTTTATCAATTACTTAGGGATCAAAATTGGGAGGAACCCAGGGGAGTGGTACCAGTTGAATTACAAGGAATTATTTGATAATATGGAAGCAGAAATAGGAAAGTGGAACCTGTATTATTTATCAGTATCGGCGCGCATAATTCTGATAAAAATGATTTTTTTCCCCAAAATATTATTTCGTCTTCAGAACTTACCACTAGTGATCAAGAAGAAAGACATAGATATATATAACAGAGTAAGCTCAAGATTTATATGGGGTAAACGGAAGGCACGTATATCAATAGAAAAATTGAGTTATGCAAAAAAATATGGTGGATTCGCTTTCCCTAACATAAGGTATTATAATTATGCCACTCTGATTAAATTCGGATTAGACTGGCTGACTGAGTCAGAATATGTTACTCATTATAAAGTAGAAACTGAGATAGTCAAACCTTTTAGTCTGAAAGCAATATTACACTGCCCATATAAGAACCTACCAAGCAATGTGGCGAATCTAGTAACATTTACTAACATAATTTGGGCATGGCAAAAGTATTGTCATATAATGGGACAAGAGTACCAGGTGTCAACACTGTTGCCGATGGTTGGGTGCGTGGATTTCTCACCAGGGTTACATAATAGGATTTATAGTGAGTGGCAAAGCAGAGGTCTGAAATATTTTGCACAAATTAAAATGGGCACGGAAGGACCCATACGGACCTTTGAGAGTATGATGGCAGAATATAATATACCTGCTAAACAGTTTTATGCATATTTACAAGCAAGACATTACATAGAAACGTGTGATAGGAGATGTGGAACGGATTGGAGCCAATCTGTGTTGGAGTCAGGTTTTAAAATATATCAAGCAGGGATACGTTCGTTAGCTATATGGTATCAGAATATAATGCAGAAATTAGGAATGGCACAAGTAAATCTGAGTATGGCTAAATTTCTAAGATATTTTCCTGGTATGCAAAGCGAAGATATAATAGATAGTATCAAGAGGACGGAGGAAGCCACGGATAAAATCAGTTGGCGGGAGACACAGGCAAAATTGATAAATAATTTTTACTTGACCCCAGAGAGAGTTAGCGGTTGGGATAGGGCAATTTTAACTAGCTGCTACAAATGTAACCACATAAAGGCAGATTTAATGCACTGCTTAT
Organism: Bombina bombina; assembly: GCF_027579735.1. Lineage (NCBI taxonomy): Eukaryota > Metazoa > Chordata > Amphibia > Anura > Bombinatoridae > Bombina > Bombina bombina. Next base: position 956,676,623 of record NC_069500.1, read on the forward strand.
GGAGTTGTCCGAAAATACAGCAATTCTGGTTGAAAATACAGTTCTGGCTCAACAAATTTTTAACTGATCAAATAAAATTGGAAGCAAAACATATATTTTTTCTTTATCAGAATGAGCATACAGGGAATAAAAATCTTACAAATTTAGTCATCTTGCTAACACGTAGTCTTATTTTTCAGAAATGGAAACAGAAAAACGTGCCAAGCATGAAGGAATTTATAAATAGTTTGAAATTTCAGGTGATAGTGGAGAGGTAGGATCTGAAAAATACGGAGAAACATTATAAAAGGTACTTCAGCAAGTGGAAAAATTACATTGAGTCATGGCCTCGGTCATTGCAGCAACAATTCCTGGAGCCCTTACAAAGCTCAGTCCTTTTTCTAAATTTAGTGGTGGCAGGAATTTTGCCGTCAAACTGGGTGGAGAGATAGGGAGACTCAAATTTTTTTTTTTTTTTTTTTTTTTGTTGCCTTTTGCCCCCCCCCCCCCCTCTTTTTCATATTATTTGCAGAAAATGTGGACCCCACGAAATAGGAGGGGAGGGGTGAGGCCACAGAAAGTAGAGGGAGAGAGGAGTCACAGAAAAAGTAGCACTAATAGATCAGATTGAACATAGGTAGGAAGTGGGAGAAGCGATGGACACACAAGGAGTATCTAGAGCATCTGGGTGGACGAAGATAAGAATATTAGATGTGAGGTATTAGTCAGCAGATACAGTAGGCAGGTGAAGGAGGGATAAAAGACACTGAGCAGAGAAATTAAGGAAATAGTATCTTTCTTTTATATGTGAGATAGGGTGAAGGTGCTAGAGGCAGGGTAAGGTGCCGAAATGGTTGTGAAAATTTTAGGCCTGCGGATTAATGATTAGTGAAATGTTGGAAAAATATTTGAAATAATTCATTGCTGTTTATTTGTTGGTTTTCAAAAAAATGCAATGTGAAATTAGTATAATATAAAGCAGGGACAATGGGAATGGTAGAATCTGATACAATAATGGATGGAAATATTTCAATGAGGAGCTGCGTCTCCAAACACCTGTAATATTTGAGTGAATTTTCAATAAAATATTTGAAAACCAAAAAAAAAAAAAAAAAAAAACAAGTATCAGCCCAGACACGGGGTTCACCTCTTAGGAAGGAGATTATGGTCAGAACCCTTATCTTGTCATTGTAGTATGTTTTAGGTTTCAGGTTAAATAACAGGTTACAGGCATTTTTGAATTGCCTGTAAACCTTACGATTACCAGAGAAGAGATCCGGTAAGGAAACTTGGGGTTCAGGTGCGCTATCAGACTGAGGTGTCTTGATCATAGATTCCTTTATAATGCCATGAAGAGTCTGATTCTCTAACTGTAACTCCCTAAAACCCTGGCTAAGCTGATCTACTCTCTGAGATAGATTATAGACAATTTGTGGGAGTTCCGCTGGATCCATCTTAGGCTTAGTATTATGTGATGTCTGGCTTGCAGTCAGAAATATATATTTATTTATCTGGATTCTCAGCAGCAGAGCTCTGTAATTAGGAGGTGTGTTTCACAGATCTACCTTGCTGATACAAAGTGAAAAGTACCAGCAGTGGTAAATGAGTGAATTAATATAATAATTATTGCTGTAAAGTAAACAATAATTATAAGACAAGGAAAGTGATGTTTAAGTATACTGAAATCTGTTTTACCTAAACAAACTAAACTGATGCAGTCTCACAGCACCAGACTGTCTAAATCAATTCCCCTGTAACTAGTGCTGAATCACCTGTTACTTCACAGGACTGGTTCAAGCTTGCAGTTATGTGAGCCTGTGTGTAAGCTGAGTCAATGCTTCTATGTAGGTAAAGATCCTACGACAGCGTGCAGGAAGCTCAGTGTGTGCTCTGTTCAGCAGAGCGGAGAGTGAGCGGCCGAACAGCCCGGTGCCTGTTACGTCACAGGAGGGCGTGGCGCAATGCCGGTTCACGGCGTGCACAATGTTTGCTTGCAACACAGCGTGTAGCAAAGACAGCTGAATAAGTAAGTCCTGAAGTTGGGGAGAGCTGGGGGCAGCTGTTAGTCATGTCCCAAATATTAATGTGGAGAAAAGACAAGGTGTTTAATGTTGCAGTCCGGTTGAGAAAACTGGTATTCCGCTTTCCTTTAAGTTGATTACCAGGTTGATAGGAATTATCAGCAAAGTGGTAAATCTTGAGAAGACTTGGAAGTAGATATTAAGGCTGAGTATATAGGCAGCTGAATGTAACGAAACTGTGAGTGTCTTCTGATAGAGAGTAGCCTGTCAGCACCTCACAGCAGGAACACAAACCAGCGTCTGGAAACAAAATACTAAGCACCTGTCTGATGTTGATTGACAGGATTTATAGAGGAAGAGGGAGGAGACATGGAAAGGTGGAAACCTGACACAGTGCTTATATGTGAGGTGAATGTGGAGTAAAATGTCTCCATTTTCGCTGCCTAAGTCCTTGTGCTGAATATGTGATACCGACTTGTGACGCCAGTTCTATGTTGGTTTATGGGAGTAAAAACAGTGGCCAACGGGTAAAATATACGCACCGTATATGTGATCGCTACATCCGTCTAAAAATAGCCGACACCAGCTTTTGCGGCCGCGCCACATATGTGATCGAACCCAAGATGTTTAAATAAAAGAATACGTTTAAGAATTACATAGAATGACAAAAAGCTAATATAGCTGATTACAGCTTCAGATAAAGAAAAATAGCAAGAATCTGCACTGTAGCTCAAAACAAATATTTTAGTTCAAAACTAAAATTTCAAACGTAATTTGTTTGCAAAGAATATGACCATGAAGGAAAATTAACTCAAAATGAAAATGTTTAATTTAATGAAAAGAAAATTTCAGATATAACTACAAATTTCCCTGTGCACATCTCTACTAAAAACTATACAATTGCAAAACAATGAAAATTATTTAAACTTTGCTACTACTGGACAATCTGTTGGGGAATGGGGACTGGGCATGATGGTCGGGGGGGGGGGGGGGGGGGCTACACAATGCCCCCTCCACCAAAGCTTTATCTTAGACCCCACTCTTTATCCTGTCATGTATATTTTTCACAACTATGCAGTCATTTTGCCCTTTGGCTGCCAGTAACATACAAAAAGATAGATTTGACCCCTTTTAACCTTATTTTTTTACTGCTCCATTGTTGTAATGCATTGATGCATTGGAGGCGATATACATTTATTACTTATGAACATTTCAGTGTCCAGTATTCTTGTGAAGATTTTACTGGATAGCCTGCTAAAATACTAGACTGTCCACTGGACACCTGGCCACGCTGTTAGTGACTGAATTTTTGTAATCAGATATGTGACAAGAACTACGCAAGGCAGAAACTATGATCTGCTATTGCCTGTTATTTTGGTGCTGAGCTGTGCTTTTAAGGTGGGATCAAAATAATATACTTCTGGAAATTTTCTGTGAAAAGGACAACTGGGCTTAAAGAGGCAGTTTCATAGGTGATTGCTGGCCAAAGAACAAGCTACAGAGCCATTGTTTGTTCCTGGACTAGTGCTTTTCTTTCTGTAAATAAAACAAACAAACAAAAAAAAGGTAAATATAACATTTTTAATTAAGTAAACTTGTCAATGTGTCAGACCAATTTTATTTTTTTAGGGGATCCTTGGAATAAAGCTCAAAAACAGAAATGTAATTTAACAAAACAGAATAAGATCCTCTCTGAGAAACTGGATGATCTAGAGAATCGCCAAAGAAGAAAAAACTTGAGAACTATTGGTCTATCAGAATCGATAAAATTAACTGAGCTTATAAATTTTGCACAGAGAATCTTACCTCAACCTTCTGGGTTTGAATATCTCAGAGAATCGGTTTATTGTGAAGAGAGCCCACAGAGTGGGGACACAAACACAAGAACATTTGAAGGTGGCTAAATCAAGACATGTAATAATAAAATACCTGAATTTTTAAAGAAAAAAAATGAGGTTTTGCAAGATAATAGACAAAAAACAGTGCTGATGTTTAAAGAAAAAAAATACTCCTATTCCAGGACTTCTCCATTGAAGTATTAAATAAGTGAAAGCTTTTTTCAGAAGTCTGTACCAAACTTATTAAAGAAAGATAGCAGTTTTCTTTACTTTACCCAGCTAGACTGAGGATAAGCTTCTCCAGAGAAAGCACTTGATTTTTGCAAAGGGGAGGTCTCTTGATAGAGATGCAGAGTATGGTTCTATTAAATGTGTATACTCAAAAGAGAGGAAAGGGAATGGCAAATTTTAAGGAATATGGGGACTTTCTACCATGAGAGCGAAAGAAATTGAGGTAAGGGGGCCTATCCATTAGGGGCTTGAGGCCCCTTGTTTCTGTCGGACCTGATCCGCACTGTCGGATCATGTCCGACAGACATTTGATAAATTGGCCTCACTGACTGGAAAGAATTATGAAAGAAAAGCCTTCTGAAGATCATATGGTTATTTCTATATGGACACTAGTTTAAAAGTTTCCTCATGGAATGTTAGAGGGATCTGTTCATCTATAAAGCGTAAAGCTATTTTAAACTATCTTAAAAGGTCAAAGGCACATATTAGAGAATGGAAAATAATGTCAAGGCACAGGTATTTAATGTAGGCAAAAAGTCCAATATAGATGGGTGCTTAAGTTATATTATAATATGAAATGTAAAAAAGAAAACATAGTGCTTAAGATTAGCACTCTTGCCTCAAAAAAATGGCTATACATAAAATACAACCATTCACAATGATAGAGACACAACAAATGAGAGTATATAGATTATGCACTTAAATTGATTAAAGTACAGTATTATGGATTAACGAAGAAACCCATATATATATATAAGATCATGTATAATGCTAAATCAATAACAAACAAAAATGTGTACATAAAGTCCCCTTGATGAAAATGTGTAAAAAAACCCATTAATTATGTCCATCCTGATAATTAACACTAGAAATGTCCTGTTTAAACACTTTTCACTTGAGCTATCATGAAGAAAGTACCGGCTGGGGTCAGTGGGTACAAATCGAATGAATGTGAACTCCAGTGATGGTCCGGAGTAAACAGCTTGTCAGCTTGTAGCTGATCCGAGAGTAGATTGCAGGAGACAGTGTGCTGCAAATTCAATTTCACAGGTAATTGTAGGCTAAGAAGCCGCCTCGCTCAATATCCGTAAGCAATTGACTGCACTTTCAGGTAAAGCTTTTTACGCTGTAGCTCTGACAGAGCAATGCCAGTCCAAGCAGCAGAGAAGCTGGAGTGCTTCCGGTACACTAACACCTAGTAAGTACACCTTTCATAATGCATATATATACGGTGTAACATATGGAGTAGGCAGAAAGCAAGCCATAGCTCTACCTGTTCAGCACCTATATTTTCAAACTCCTCAACTCATGTATGTTTCTCTCTGTAAGTTGTGCTGTAAATGGAGATTCACATAGGGAACCAATAGAGATCACCAACGATCGTTTCACCATACAGCTTCGTCAGGGCTTATGTTTCTGTGTGAAGCTGTGCTTCCTTAAATAGTAACGTTTTCTGCAAATTCCCCCCCGGGAATCATTTGCGTGAATTTTTGTTACTTCTCTATACAAAGTTGAAACATTGCTGATTGGTAATATACAAAATGATACTTTTTAATTTGATCTTCCTGAATCCAACTAACATGTATATGTAATAGTTACTTTAAACGCACAATATTACTCTAATATATACAATTCAAATTGATAAACCACTAAGGCTTATACTTAAAAAATGACTTAAATGGACACTCAAGTCAAAATTAAACTTTCATGATTCATATAGAACATGCAATTTGAAATAACTTTCCAAATTTACTTCCAATAATGAAATGTGCACAGTCTTTATATTTACACTTTTTGAGTCACCAGCTTCTACTGAGCATGTGCAAGAATTCACCGAATATACATATATGCATTTGGGATTGGCTAATGGCTGTCACAGGATGCAGTGGGAGTGAAAATAGACATAACTTTGAAATTGTCAGAAAAAATCTACTTCTCATTTGAAGTTCAGACTAACTGCTCTTGAATTGTCTTGTTAGCATGCATTTGTTGATTATACAAATCTACCATGTTCACTGGTCCTTTAATACAGCGATTTTCAACTAGTGTGCCATGAGAAATCCTCAGGTGTGCCGCGGCAGACTAACAGGCACATCATCATTTTAGTTTTAAATTACTTTTTTTTATAATTGTTATTCGGCCCTGGCTTGTTGCTGTCTCCCCCTCCTCCTCTCTGCCTGCGGTTGTTGAGCTGTGACAGTAGGACCCGCCCCCAACAACAGCCTGATTCATTTTGTTAAAGAATTCACGCAGCCAGTGCAACAATTGCAGTCTCCCCCTACTTCTCTCTGCCTGCGCGCGGCACTTTACAGCCTTACTGGCAGAAATCCTTTTGCACTTGTTGCTGTTTTGTTGTTGATGCAGGTTGTTGATATTTTGATTGTTATTATTGTCCATCTATCGTTGGCAATACAGTTTTAGTGACTGACCTGCTAATAAAGCTTAATTTAATTGAATTGACTAAAATTTACTAAATTGTTTATATATATATATATATATATATATATATATATATATACACTGTATTGATTATTAGGCTACAATGAGTGATTTTGTAAAATTTTGGGATGGTGGTGTGCCGTAGGATTTTTTTATGTAAAAAAATGTGCCACAGCAAGAAAAAAGGTTGAAAATCACTGCTTTAATACATAAACGGCTAGATTTAGAGTTTTGTCGGTAAAAACCTGCGACTCTAACGCTCCTTTTTTTCTAGCACACCCTTAAGCCAACGCTGGTATTATGAGTTATCTGAATGGCTGCGTTAGCCTCAGAAAAGTGAGCGTTGAGCCAAATTTAGCGCCACTTCAACCCTCAATACCAGCGTTGCTACGGTAGCGGTAAGCTGGAAAAATGTGCTCGTGCACGATATCCCCATAGGAAACAATGGGGCTGAGCTGTCTGAAAAAAAACCTAACACCTGCAAAAAAGCAGCGTTCAGCTCCTAACGCAGCCCCATTGTTTCCTATGGGGAAACACTTTCTAAGTCTACACCTAACACCTTAACATGAACCCCGATTCTAAACACCCCTAACCTTACACTTATTAACCCCTAATCTGCTATCGCTGACACTTGCATTTTAATATTAGCCCCTAATCTGCCGCTCCGGACACAGCTGCCACCTACCTTATACCTATGAATCCCTAATCTGCTGCCCCCAACATCGCCGACACCTACATTACATTTATTAACCCCTAATCTGCCCCCCCAACGTCGCTGCCACCTACCTACACTTATTAACCCCTAATCTGCTGACCGGACATCGCCGGCACTATAATAAATGTATTAACCCCTAAACAGCCGCACTCACACCTCACAAACACTATAATAAATTTTATTAACCCCTAATCTGCCCTCCCTAACATCGCCGCCACCTACCTACAATTATTAACCCCTAATCTGCCACCACCAACGGCGCCGCTACTATAATAAAGTTATTAACCCCTAAACCTAAGTCTAACCCTAACCCTAACATCCCCCTAAGTTAAATATAATTTAAATAAAACAAAATAAATTTACTATAATTAAATAAATGATTCCTATTTAAAACTAAATACTTACCTATAAAATAAACCCTAATATAGCTACAATATAACTAATAGTTACATTGTATCTATTTTAGGATTTATATTTATTTTACAGGCAACTTTGTATTTATTTTAACTAGGTACAATAGCTATTAAATAGTTAATAACTATTTAATATCTACCTAGTTAAAATAATTACAAAATTACCTGTAAAATAAATCCTAACCTAAGTTACAAATACACCTAACACTTCACTATCAATAAATTAATTAAATAAATTACCTACAATGATATAAAATCAAATACAATTAAATCAACTAAACTATATTGCAAAAAAACCCACTAAATTACAAAAAATAAAAAAATTACAAGATTTTTAATCTAATTACACCTAATCTAAGCCCCTTAATAAAATATAAAAGCCCCCTAAAATAATAAAATGCCCTGCCCTATCCTAAATTACAAAGTAATCAGCTCTTTTACCAGCCCTTAAAAGGGCTTTTTGCGGGGCATTGCCCCAAAGTAATCACCTGTAAATAAAAATACAATACCCCCCCAAACATTACAACCCACCACCCACATACCCCTACTCTAAAACCCACCCAAACCCTCCTTAAAAAAACCTAACACTTACCCCCTGAAGATCTCCCTACCTTGAGTCGTCTTCACCCAGCCGAGCAGAATTCTTCATCCAAGCGGGGCAGAAGAGGTCTTCTATCCGGTTGAAGTCTTTCAACGTCATTTGTGGATAGTCACCCAAAACTTTGTCTAAATCCTCATCTGTTGTAAGATAGACCAATGTTTTTTTTAGTATACACTGTAAATCTTTCCATATTTCATTGTATTGGGTAATAATCCTATTTTTTTTATTTGATTCCCTTTTACTTTTGAAGCTCAGTATAGCATTTCAGTTTGACTAATTTTGTTAGCCTTTTGATTTAATAGTGATCGTGGGTGGTGACTTTCAGCTCTAAGCAAGCTGTTTGTAGAGGTGGACTTTCCGTTTATAGTGGTCTGTAATTGGTCCATATGTCTAAAAATGCACGTCATCAATGTAGCGAAGCGACAGATTGACGTGCTGCGTACCTGGGAGGTCTATATAAAAAATACATTTAGTTTCCTAAAAACCCAAGTAGAGGCACACATAGGATGGGGCACATCTTATTGGTTTACAAGAGACACATTGGTTTACAAGAAAGCCTGAAGGCTCTCCAGAAACACGGGGCATCAAGCTTCGTATGGAGCTTGATAAATATGCCCCATTGGGTTAAATGAATGTTAGTCAAAATAAAGAAGGTAGAGTATTAATATTGAAAATCAAGGTGAGAGGGAATATCTACACAACTGTGAAAGTATATAAACCTAACTCACAAGATAAAACATTCTGGATTTCTTTGAGTAAAATTTTTGTTAAATATTTAGACACTAATTTGGTGATGATGGGAATTTTAACTTAACCTCTAATTCCATGTTAGACAGAAAAAAATATGGAACTAATAGGTTCTTGAAAGTTCCTAACGCACAGTTAAATTACTGGAAAAAAAATTTTCTTTAAACTTTTTCATACATTAAATCTGAACAACATTTGGAGAGAGAGATCCTCAGATCAGGTTGATTTTACATGTGAGTATAAATCTCATAAGACTATGTCTATAATTGTTTTATTTCTAATTACTAATAATTTGATAGAAAAAAGTATCAGAATCCAAAATCCTAGACTTCACATTATCAGATCGTGCCCCTATAACAATGGTCTTGGGATTAAGGACCATTTTTAAACAAAATAGATTTATTTTCCCCAGTTTTTTAAAAAATTCTAGAGGTTTTAAGACATTTTTAGAACATAAATGGAAGGACTATAATATCAATAATGAGGTACACAAAAATAACTTCCAATTATATTGGAAGACTGCTTAAAGGTATAGGAAACCCCAACATTTTCTTTCATGATTTGGATAGAACAATTATAAACAACTTTAAAATTTACTTCTATTATTAAATTTGCTTCATTATCTTGTTATCCTTTGCTGAAGCAGCAGCATTGCACTACTGGCAGCTAGCTGAACATATCTAGTTAGCCAATCACAAGAGACAAATGTATACAGCTACCAATCAGCTGCTAGCTCCCACTAGTGTAGGATATGTGCGTATTCTTTTTCAACAAGGGATACCATGAGAAAGAAGCACATTTGAAAATAAAAGTGAAATTAAAACTGTTTTAAAATTACATGCTCTCTCGGAAATGTCTTTGGTTACAAAAGAGGGGAAGTTGATCTGGAAAACTGTTAGCTTCTTTAGCTAAACAAAGAATGAAAGAAAAATACTATTTGTGCTGTCAGGTTTTAAGAAAAATTGTGTAGCAAAACAAATGATATTATGGAAGCTTTCTCCACTTATTATAGGAACCTCTGTACCTCAGATCTCATATCAGTACTAGATTTGGAAAACAGTTCTTTTTGGGAGGATTTATCGTTATCTAATCTTACTGAAGACCAATTAGCTAATTTAAACAAGCCCATACCAGAGAAGGAGATCAGTGATACAATTAGGAAGATTAAAGCAGATAAATCCCTAGGTCCAGATGATATACCTGGAGAGTTTTATAAACTAATTAACTAAATTAAATCTATATAATAGCTATTTTGAAGAGGATTTTAAACAGGCAAATCATTTGATTATACTGAAAACAGATGAAGACCCATTATATACAGAATCATACCGCCCGATCTCCCTACTAAATCAGGATTACAAATTATTTACCAAGATCTTAGCCGATAGGCTAGAAGAGGTAATTTCTGATTTGATAGATGGAGATGGGGCTTGTTTTATGTCCGGTAGATCTGTCTCTAAAAACATAAGGAAAATCCTCCATGTTATTGATGACTATAGGAGTTAGAGACAGTGGATTAACAGGGGTCTGTCGGAAACCTTGATGCTGAAAAGGCTTTTGACAGAGTCAACTGGAAGTTCTTGTTTGAGGTCTTAAGACGATTTAAATTTTCTGGATGATTTTGTTATACAATCCATAAATTATACACAGAAGCTAATGTGAGCACTATAGTAAATAATAACATCTCTAAGCCGTTTGCTTTGAGAAGAGGTACTAGAAAAGGCTGCCCTCTCCATTTCTATTCAATTTGGTATTAGAACCATTAGTAATAAAATTAAGAAGTATACTTTCTGGCTTTAGGATAGGGAAACCTTCCTTAAAGGGCCATTATACACTAAATTTTTCTTTTAATAAATGTTGTGTTGATGATCCATTTATATAGCCCATCTAGGAGTGTTTTTGTAACAATGTATAGTTTTGCTTATTTTTTTAATAACATTGTGCAGATTTTCAGACTCCTAACCAAGCCCCACAGTGTCAGAAGTAGACGTGCTTTTTCAGTCTACTCCTGGCTTCTGTTTGTATAATGTGTATTTTCATATGCGGGGGAGGGGGGAGTGTCTGCAATTTAGCCACTTTCCCTGGGTGTTTCTGTTTATCTAATCAACAGTGATAAACTTGGAGCTTCTAAGTACGTTTTTGAAAGGTTTAATACTGAATATTTAGATCAGTATCTGTGCATAATATTCTTTATACTAGTGTCTATTACGTACCGTTATATGACAATTGGTGTATACTGTCCCTTTAAAACTTCAATATATGCAGATTACCTATTGTTATTTGTTTTGAGCCCAAATTGATGATCAAGAACACTTTGAACTTGATCCAACTATATGGTTCTCTATCTGGATATAAATTAAACATCAATAAGTCTATAAGTATTATGGCTTAAAAAGGAGAACTTGAAAGATTGTACTGTTTCTAAGGAAGTAAAATAATTAACATTTGTAAGTATTAAATTAACAGTGAATCCTAAAAACTGGTGCAAATTAAATTTTTATCATATTGGAAAAAATAAGGATTTCCCAAATAAGTTATGCCTATCCTGGAAGCAAGGAGGCATTGGATTTCCCAATATTAAGAAATATAACATGGCAGCACTTCTGAAGATAGCATTAGACAAGAAAAAGCTAAACCGTACTCACCAGCATACATATTTTATTAATCTGATAAGGAATTCAATTCAAAATTTAAAGATTTTTTGGTATTTAGAGATGCAAGTTTTGCTTTGAAGCAAACATGCAAAATCTTAAAAACAAATCTTAAAAACAAATGATAAGATCTCAATATATTTGCAGATAAAGGGGATTCCTAATATTAAGGTAGGGTATACAAATCCCCTTTTTCAGAAGGACACATATTTTCAGGTTACAAATATCAGTTTTCTAATGAATTTTCATGATAAAGCGCTGATCTTCAAAACCCTCCAACTGTTATATGGGGTCTCAGATAATTATATGAGTACATTCAACCCTCTCTTTCAGTAATCTATAATATGTTGATGGAATCAGACATGGGTAATCAAGTGCATTTTAATGCCTTGATATGGACATCTATTTTGGATAGAGAAATCACAAATTTTAAATTGGCTAATTTGGTTAAGATGGTTAAAAATATTACATTGAATATGTACCTGAAAGAATCCCAAATGGGAGTAATAAATACAGATTACATAATTATTGGTGTAGTGTCTAAATGGAGTAAAAACACAAAAAAATGAATGCTTAAAATGTTCTTTAACCAATCCAAATTTACTTCACTTGTTGTGGTATTACCCTAAGATAACTCAATTTTGGGACAAAGGCCCCAATTTATCAAGGTCTGTCGGACCTGATCTGACAGTGCGGATCAGGTCCAACAGACCTCGCTGAATACGGCGAGCAATACGCTCGCCATATTCAGCATTGCAGCAGCAGCTCACAAGAGCTGCTGGTGCAACGCCGCCTTCTGCAGACTTGCAGACAATAGGCTGCCAGCAGGGTGGTGTCAATCAACCCGATCATACTCGATCGGGTTGATTTCCGGCAATGTCTGTTGGCATAGGAAACTTATGTCTGTTGGCTAGGAAACTTATTTTTAAGTATTGGATAGTTAAAATATTTCCAAACATTGCTCATTTCAAAAATGAAATTGCAAAACAAATAATTATTGAGTATTATATGAGAATGGATGAAGATCTTAAATTAAATCAATTCTGAAGTTTACGGTCACCTTATTTAGATAACAATAAGGGTAATTTTAAACAGGATATTTTGGAAGTTTTGGATATACAGGGAGTGCAGAATTATTAGGCAAATGAGTATTTTGACCACATCATCCTCTTTATGCATGTTGTCTTACTCCAAGCTGTATAGGCTCGAAAGCCTACTACCAATTAAGCATATTAGGTAATGTGCATCTCTGTAATGAGAAGGGGTGTGGTCTAATGACATCAACACCCTATATCAGGTGTGCATAATTATTAGGCAACTTCCTTTCCTTTGGCAAAATGGGTCAAAAGAAGGACTTGACAGGCTCAGAAAAGTCAAATATAGTGAGATATCTTGCAGAGGGATGCAGCACTCTTAAAATTGCAAAGCTTCTGAAGCGTGATCATCGAACAATCAAGTGTTTCATTCAAAATAGTCAACAGGGTCGCAAGAAGCGTGTGGAAAAACCAAGGAGCAAAATAACTGCCCATGAACTGAGAAAAGTCAAGCGTGCAGCTGCCAAGATGCCACTTGCCACCAGTTTGGCCATATTTCAGAGCTGCAACATCACTGGAGTGTCCAAAAGCACAAGGTGTGCAATACTCAGAGACATGGCCAAGGTAAGAAAGACTGAAAGATGACCACCACTGAACAAGACACACAAGCTGAAACGTCAAGACTGGGCTAAGAAATATCTCAAGACTGATTTTTCTAAGGTTTTATGGACTGATGAAATGAGAGTGAGTCTTGATGGGCCAGATGGATGGGCTCGTGGCTGGATTGGTAAAGGGCAGAGAGCTCCAGTCGACTCAGACGCCAGCAAGGTGGAGGTGGAGTACTGGTTTGGGCTGGTATCATCAAAGATGAGCTTGTGGGGCCTTTTCGGGTTGAGGATGGAGTCAAGCTCAACTCCCAGTCCTACTGCCAGTTTCTGGAAGACACCTTCTTCAAGCAGTGGTACAGGAAGAAGTCTGCATCCTTCAAGAAAAACATGATTTTCATGCAGGACAATGCTCCATCACACGCGTCCAAGTACTCCACAGTGTGGCTGGCAAGAAAGGGTATAAAAGAAGAAAATCTAATGACATGGCCTCCTTGTTCACCTGATCTGAACCCCATTGAGAACCTGTGGTCCATCATCAAATGTGAGATTTACAAGGAGGGAAAACAGTACACCTCTCTGAACAGTGTCTGGGAGGCTGTGGTTGCTGCTGCACGCAATGTTGATGGTGAACAGATCAAAACACTGACAGAATCCATGGATGGCAGGCTTTTGAGTGTCCTTGCAAAGAAAGGTGGCTATATTGGTCACTGATTTGTTTTTGTTTTGTTTTTGAATGTCAGAAATGTATATTTGTGAATGTTGAGATGTTATATTGGTTTCACTGGTAAAAATAAATAATTGAAATGGGTATATATTTGTTTTTTGTTAAGTTGCCTAATAATTATGCACAGTAATAGTCACCTGCACACACAGATATCCCCCTAAAATAGCTAAAACTAAAAACAAACTAAAAACTACTTCCAAAAATATTCAGCTTTGATATTAATGAGTTTTTTCGGTTCATTGAGAATTGGTTGTTGTTCAATAATAAAATTAATCCTCAAAAATACAACTTGCCTAATAATTCTGCACTCCCTGTATAAGTATTTCTACTGCTGCTTTCTTTTTGATATGAAGCAGTTTATATAGTGATCTTCAATTCTTACTTTAGAGATTCCCTTAATCGATTGACTTCATGATATTGTGTTTTGTACTGATTAATATATTTGGAAGTGTGTATTATTACATTATGTTGTACTTTATTAGGAAATACATATATTTAAAAAAATGACACTAACAAAACAATGAAGATTATTTAAACTTAACTTTTGTAAGTCTGCATACATGAATTAGATAAAAATGTTCCCATAATATTTATCTCATATATAAAAAAAAACATATTTCTTTAAAAGGATAGTAAACACCAAAAATGCATGTTATTGTTTAAAAAGATAGATAATCCCTTTATTTACCATTACCCAGTTTTGCATAACAAACACTGTTATAGAAATACACCTTTAACCTCTGTAATAACCTTGTATCTAGGCTTCTGCAGACTGCCTGCTTATCTCAGATATTTTGACAGACTTGCATTTCAGGCAATTAGTGCTGACTCTTGAATAAAACCTGTCAAATGCATTCAGGTAAGAGGCGGCCTTCAAGGGCTTAGAAATTAGCATATGAGCCTACCTAAGTTTAGCATTCAACAAATAAACCTTTCAGACCTAGTCTTCCCACTGTTTGCTTTTTTATTGTGCTTCTGCTGCCGTATGACGGTTCCTTTAACTCAATAAAGTGAACATCTTTACTTTATCTGTGCCTGCTTTCTTGATCTGCTCAACTAAGAATACCAAGATAACAAAGCAAAGTTGATGATTAAAGTAAATTAATTAGAAAGTTGTTTAAAATTACATGCCCTATCTGAATCATGAAAGTTTAATTTGAACTTTACTATCCCTTTAAGTGGAATAAAGGGGGTAAATGGCTTTGAATTAACACTATCATCTCCATTTTGGAATAGATTATCATCTATCTTTTTTTTCCTTAAAGTACTGAAATGCACAGAAATATATCTTTAAAACTTAATCTTTAAGGCTACTGAAAATGCTATAAAATAACAATCACCTAGATTACGAGTTTTGTGGTACGGCTTTTAACGCTGAAAAAATGTCACAGAGATATAGCTATACCGCAAACATTTTAGCCTGTAAAACAACGTCCATTCTGCATTCAAAAAAATGGTTGTGCGGTCCGGCTAAAATGCTTGCGTTATGTTCTATACCAACACGATGCATACCGCCATCTGAGAGCAGTAGTTATGGATTTTGCGAAACAAAAATGTTTCACAAAACTCATAACTAAAATGTTACAAAGTACACTAAGAGCCATAAACTACCTATTTACCCTTAACCCACCGCCCTCCCACATCACAAACACTATATTAAACTTAATAACCTCTAATCGGCCGCCCACCCACATCGCGACTATTCATCATCATCATCAGGTATTTGTAGAGCGTCAACAGATTCCGCAGCACTGTAAACTTAGTAAATATACAGGATAGCTTTTGCAGGGATCAAGTGGGTAGAGGGCCCTGCCGAGAGTTTCACTGTTGTAGTCGGCTCTTATGAAGGCAATTTGCAAACAGCTGGGCTCATAGGCTTACATTCTAAGGGGTTCAAGGGGAAAACAATGGAGTTAGGAAAGGTTAGTGTTGGTTGTATGCATCCCTGAATAGTAGAGTTTTTAGGGAGCACTTGAAGCTGTTAAAACTAGGGGAGAGTCTTGTGGAGCGAGGCAGGGAGTTCCACAAGATGGGGGCCAGTCTGGAGAAGTCATGTAGACGGGAATGTGAGGAAGTAACAAGAGAGGAGGAGAGGAGCGGATCCTTAGCTAATCGAAGGGGACGGGAGGGAGAGTATCTGGAGACAAGTTCTGAAATGTAGGGGGGAGCAGTGCAGTTGAGAGCTTTGTATGTTAGAGTGAGGATTTTGTGTTTAATCCTAGAGGCAAGAGGAAGCCAGTGAAGGTATTGGCAGAGAGGCACAGCAGATGAAGATCGACGAGTAAGGAAGATGAGCCTGGCAGAGGCATTCATAATGGATTGTAAAGGAGCTATGCTGCAGCTAGGTAGACCAGAGAGGACGGAGTTGCAGTAGTCGAGGCGGGAAAGCCAAGGACTGAATGTGAGGAGTGAAGGAAAGATCTGAGTCAAGTGTGACCCCAAGACATCGGGCATGTGGGGTAGGAGTAACGATGGAATTATCAACAGTTATAGAAATTTTGGGGGTGGAGACATTGGAAGAATGGGGAAAAATAAGGAGTTCAGTTTTGGAGAGATTTAGCTTAAGGTAGTGAGAGGACATCCAAGATGAGATATGAGAAAGACAGTTAGTGACACGGGTTAGTAAGGAAGGAGGTAGGTCTGGTGCAGAGAGGTAGATTTGGGTGTCATCGGCATACAAATGATATTGAAACCCATGGGACTTTATTAAGGAACCTAATGATGACGTGTAGATTGAAAAGAGAAGGGGACCGAGGTCAGAGCCTTGAGGTAACCCAACAGAAAGTGGTAACGGGACAGAGGATGCTCCGGAGAAGGCTACACTAGACTATTAAATACATTTATTAACCCCTAATCTGCAGCCCACCCACATCGCAAACACTATTTAAATATATTAACCCTGACATCGCCACCAATATAATAAAGTGATTAACCTCTAATCCGCCGCTCCCCAACATTGCCGTCACTTTAATAAAGTTATTAACCACTAAACCACCGCTCCCCGACATCACCAACACTAAATAAACCTATTAACTCCTAAACCCTCTGGCCTCCCACATGACCGCCACTAAATAAACCTATTACCCCAAAAACCTTTGGCCCCCCACATCGCAAAACACTAAATTAAACTATTAGCCCCTAAACCTAACACCCATTTAACTTTAAATTACAATATAACTATATTTAAATGAATAAAAACTTAACTGTGAAATAAAAATAAACCTAACATTAAACTATAAATAAAATTAAAAAAACTACTAATTAAAAATCCTAAATTACAAATTAAAAAAAAAATAATCTACAAAAAAATTAAAAAAATTAAAATTACCAAAAAACCCCCCCACTAAATTACAAAAAATAAAAAACACTAAGGCCTAGATTTAGAGTTTGGCGTTAGCCGTGAAAACCAGCGTTAGAGGCTCCTAACGATGGTTTTAGGCTACCGCCGGTATTTGGAGTCACTCAAAATAGGGTCTAACGCTCACTTTCCAGCCGTGACTTTTCCATACCGCAGATCCCCTTACGTAAATTGCGTATCCTATCTTTTCAATGGGATTTTTCTAACTCCGGTATTTAGAGTCGTTTCTGAAGTGAGCGTTAGACATCTAACGACAAAACTCCAGCCGCAGGAAAAAAGTCAGTAGTTAAGAGCTTTCTGGGCTAACGCCGGTTTCTAAAGCTCTTAACTACTGTACTCTAAAGTACACTAACACCCATAAACTACCTATGTACCCCTAAACCGAGGTCCCCCCACATCGCCGACACTCTAAAAAATTTTTTTAACACCGCCACCTACGTTATCCTTATGTACCCCTAATCTGCTGCCCCTAACACCGCCGACCCCTGTATTATATTTATTAATCCCTAATCTGCCCCCCTCAACGTCGCCTCCACCTGCCTACACTTATTAACCCCTAATCTGCCGACCGGACCTGAGCGCTACTATAATAAAGTTATTAACCCCTAATCCGCCTCACTAACCCTATCATAAATAGTATTAACCCCTAATCTGCCCTCCCTAACATCGCCGACACCTAACTTCAATTATTAACCCCTAATCTGCCGACCGAATCTCGCCGCTATTCTAATAAATGAATTAACCCCTAAAGCTAAGTCTAACCCTAATACTAACACCCCCCCTAAGTTAAATATAATTTAAATCTAACGAAATTAATTAACTCTTATTAAATAAATTATTCCAATTTAAAGCTAAATACTTACCTGTAAAATAAATCCTAATATAGCTACAATATAAATTATAATTATATTATAGCTATTTTAGGATTTATATTTATTTTACAGGTAACTTTGTATTTATTTTAACCAGGTACAATAGCTATTAAATAGTTAAGAACTATTTAATAGCTAAAATAGTTAAAATAATTACAAATTTACCTGTAAAAGAAATCCTAACCTAAGTTACAAATAAACCTAACACTAGACTATCAATAAATTAATTAAATAAACTACCTACAATTACCTACAATTAACCTAACACTACACTATCAATAAATTAATTAAATACAATTGCTACAAAGAAATACAATTAAATAAACTAGCTAAAGTACAAAAAATAAAAAAGAACTAAGTTACAAAAAAATAAAAAATTATTTACAAACATAAGAAAAATATTACAACAATTTTAAACTAATTACACCTACTCTAAGCCCCCTAATAAAAAAACAAAGCCCCCCAAAATAAAAAAAATGCCCTACCCTATTCTAAATTACTAAAGTTCAAAGCTCTTTTACCTTACCAGCCCTGAACAGGGCCCTTTGCGGGGCATGCCCCAAGAAATTCAGCTCTTTTGCCTGTAAAAAAAAACATACAATACCCCCCCCCCCCAACATTACAACCCACCACCCACATACCCCTAATCTAACCCAAACCCCCCTTAAATAAACCTAACACTAAGCCCCTGAAGATCATCCTACCTTGTCTTCACCATACCAGGTTCACCGATCGGTCCAGAAGAGCTCCTCCGATGTCCTGATCCAAGCCCAAGCGGGGGGCTGAAGAGGTCCATGATCCATCTTCATCCAAGCGGGCCAGAAGAGGTCTTCCATCCGATTGAAGTCTTCATCCAAGTGGTATCCATCCGGAGCGAAGCGGCAGCATTCTGAAGACCTCCACCGCGGAACATCCATCCTGGCCGACGACTGAACGACGAATGACGGTTCCTTTAAATGACGTCATCCAAGATGGCGTCCCTCGAATTCCGATTGGCTGATAGGATTCTATCAGCCAATCGGAATTAAGGTAGGAATATTCTGATTGGCTGATGGAATCAGCCAATCAGAATCAAGTTCAATCCGATTGGCTGATCCGATCAGCCAATCAGATTGAGCTCGCATTCTATTGGCTGTTCCGATCAGCCAATAGAATGCAAGCTCAATCTGATTGGCTGATTGGATCAGCCAATCGGATTGAACTTGATTCTGATTGGCTGATTCCATCAGCCATTCAGAATATTCCTACCTTAATTCCGATTGGCTGATAGAATCCTATCAGCCAATCGGAATTCGAGGGACGCCATCTTGGATGACGTCATTTAAAGGAACCGTCATTCGTCGTTCAGTCGTTGGCCAGGATGGATGTTCCGCGGTGGAGGTCTTCAGGATGCTGCCGCTTCGCTCCGGATGGATGCCGCTTGGATGAAGACTTCAATCGGATGGAAGACCTCTTCTGGCCTGCTTGGATGAAGACTTCAGCCGGATCATGGACCTCTTCAGCCCCCCGCTTGGGCTTAGATCAGGACATCGGAGGAGCTCTTCTGGACCGATCGGTGAACCTGGTATGGTGAAGACAAGGTAGGATGATCTTCAGGGGCTTAGTGTTAGGTTTATTTAAGGGGGGTTTGGGTTAGATTAGGGGTATGTGGGTGGTGGGTTGTAATGTTGGGGGGGGTATTGTATGGTTTTTTTTTACAGGCAAAAGAGCTGAATTTCTTGGGGCATGCCCCGCAAAGGGCCCTGTTCAGGGCTGGTAAGGTAAAAGAGCTTTGAACTTTAGTAATTTAGAATAGGGTAGGGCATTTTTTTATTTTGGGGGGCTTTGTTATTTTATTAGGGGGCTTAGAGTAGGTGTAATTAGTTTAAAATTGTTGTAATATTTTTCTTATGTTTGTAAATATTTTTTTATTTTTTGTAACTTAGTTCTTTTTTATTTTTTGTACTTTAGCTAGTTTATTTAATTGTATTTCTTTGTAGCAATTGTATTTAATTAATTTATTGATAGTGTAGTGTTAGGTTAATTGTAGGTAATTGTAGGTAGTTTATTTAATTAATTTATTGATAGTCTAGTGTTAGGTTTATTTGTAACTTAGGTTAGGATTTCTTTTACAGGTAAATTTGTAATTATTTTAACTATTTTAGCTATTAAATAGTTCTTAACTATTTAATAGCTATTGTACCTGGTTAAAATAAATACAAAGTTACCTGTAAAATAAATATAAATCCTAAAATAGCTATAATATAATTATAATTTATATTGTAGCTATATTAGGATTTATTTTACAGGTAAGTATTTAGCTTTAAATTGGAATAATTTATTTAATAAGAGTTAATTAATTTTGTTAGATTTAAATTATATTTAACTTAGGGGGGTGTTAGTATTAGGGTTAGACTTAGCTTTAGGGGTTAATACATTTATTAGAATAGCGGTGAGATTCGGTCGGCAGATTAGGGGTTAATAATTGAAGTTAGGTGTCGGCGATGTTAGGGAGGGCAGATTAGGGGTTAATACTATTTATGATAGGGTTAGTGAGGCGGATTAGGGGTTAATAACTTTATTATAGTAGCGCTCAGGTCCGGTCGGCAGATTAGGGGTTAATAAGTGTAGGCAGGTGGAGGCGACGTTGTGGGGGGCAGATTAGGGGTTAATAAATATAATATAGGGGTCGGCGGTGTTAGGGGCAGCAGATTAGGGGTACATAGGGATAATGTAAGTAGCGGCGGTTTACGGAGCGGAAGATTAGGGGTTAATAATAATATGCAGGGGTCAGCGATAGCGGGGGCGGCAGATTAGGGGTTAATAAGTGTAAGGTTAGGGGTGTTTCGACTTGGGGTACATGTTAGAGTGTTAAGTGCAGACGTAGGAAGGGTTACCGCATAGCAAACAATGGGGCTGCGTTAGGAGAACGCGGCTTTTTTGCAGGTGTTTGTTTTTTTTTCAGCTCAAACAGCCCCATTGTTTCCTATGGGGGAATCGTGCACGAGCAGGTTTTTGAGGCTGGCCGCGTCCGTAAGCAACTCTGGTATCGAGAGTTGAAGCTGCGTTAAAAATGCTCTACGCTCCTTTTTTGGAGCCTAACGCAGCCTTTATGTGGACTCTCGATACCAGAGTTATTTTTATGGTGCGGCCAGAAAAAAGCCGGCGTTAGTTTTTCGGGTCGTTACCGACAAAACTCCAAATCTAGGCCTAAGACTACAAAAAAATAAACAAAATGATCAAAAATAAAAGCAATTACACCTAATGTAATAGCCCTAAAAAAATAAAAAAGCCCCCCAAAATAAAAACACCCCATAGCCTACAAAAAACTACCAATAGCCCTTAAAAGGGCATTTTTTAGGGCATTATCCTAAGTTAAACAGTAGTGATGTTGCAAACCTAAAATTTTGCGTTCGCGAACGGCGGACGTGAACTTCCACAACTGTTCGCGAATGGGCGAACCGGGCGAACCGCCATAGACTTCAATAGGCAGGTGAATTTTAAAACCCACATGGACTCTTTCTGGCCACGATAGTGATGGAAAAGTTGTTTCAAGGGTACTAACACCTGGACTGTGGCATGCCGGAGGGGGATCCATGGCAAAACTCCCATGGAAAATTACATAGTTGATGCAGAGTCTGGTTTTAATCCATAAAGGGCATAAATCACCTAACATTCCTAAATTGTTTGGAATAACGTGCTTTAAAACATCAGGTATGTACACTACTGTTACACCAGATATGAGTTGCACTGGGGTGACACTGTGCCCTGGCAGGCAGGCACTGAAACGCACATGTGTGAAGGAAATTGACTGCTATTATTTAACACAGTCAAAAAAGTGTTGTTTTTTTTAAATCTACACTACTGTTACACCAGATATGAGTTGCACTGGGGTGACACTGTGCCCTGGCAGGCAGGCACTTAAACGCACACACGTGTGAAGGAAACTGACTGCTATTATTTACCACAGTCAAAAAAGTGTTTTTTTTTTTAAATCTACACTATTTTTACACCACATATGAGTTGCACTGGGGTGACACTGTGCCCTGGTAGGCAGGCACTTAAACGCACACGTGTGAAGGAAACTGACTGCTATTATTTAACACAGTCAAAAAAGTGTTGTTTTTTTTAAATCTACACTACTGTTACACCCCATATGAGTTGCACTGGAGTGACACTGTGCCCTGGCAGGCAGGCACTTAAACGCACACGTGTGAAGGAAACTGACTGCTATTATTTAACACAGTCAAAAAAGTGTTGTTTTTTTTAAATCTACACTACTGTTACACCAGATATGAGTTGCACTGGGGTGACACTGTGCCCTGGCAGGCAGGCACTTAAACGCACACGTGTGAAGGAAACTGACTGCTATTATTTAACACAGTCATAAAAGTGTTGTTTTTTTTAAATCTACTCTACTGTTACACCAGATATGAATGGTGGCACTGGGCAAGTGGGCACAGTATACACTGTGAGCCTGACACACACGCTGGCAGGCAGGCAACTGCAATTAGATTACACAGGAAAAAAAAAAAGCAGCCCTAAAAAGGGCTTTTTGGGGTGCTGTCCTTACAGCAGAGATCAGATGAGCTATAGATTTCCCTACTAAATCAGCAGCAGCTACACTGTCCCTCCTCTCTCTAACAATGCAGCTTCCAAATGAATCTAAAATGGATGCTGTCCAGGAGGTAGGAGTGTCTGGGAGGGAGGGTATGCTGCTGATTGGCTGGAATGTGCCTGCTGACTGTGAGGTACAGGTCAAAGTATTACTCAATGATGACGAATAGGGGGCGGATCAAACATTGCATATGTTCGCCCGCCGCGGCGAATGCGAACATGCTATATTCGCCGTGAACTATTCGCTGGCGAACAATTCGCGACATCTCTATTAAACAGCTCTTTTACCTGTAAAAATATAAAAATGCCCCCCAACAGTAAAACCCACCACCCAACCAACCCCCCAAAATAAAAAACCTAACTCTAAAAAAAAAACCTAAGCTACCCATTGCCCCTAAAGGGGCATTTGTATGGGCATTGCCCTTAAAAGGGCATTCAGCTCTTATACAATTTGCCCAAATCTCTAATCTGAAAAAAAAACACTCCCGAAAAAAAACAACCTAACACTAACCCCAGAATATCTACTCATGGTTCCTGAAGTCCGGACATCCATCTCCATCCAGGCGGCGAGAAGTCTTCATCCAGCCAGCGATATCTTCATCCATCCCGGGGGCGTCTTCTATGCCATCCTGCGCAGAGTGTCCTCTTCATATGATCACCGCCCTACACTGAAGCTTCAATACAAAGTACCCGTTTCAAAATGGCATACCTTGCATTCCTATTGGCTGATTTGATTCTTAAAATTCAAATCAGCCAATAGGATGAGAGCTAATGATATCCTATTGGCTGTTCAAATCAACCAATAGGATGAGAGCTACTGAAATCCTATTGGCTGTTGTTTAAAACCGCCAGTAGGATGAGAGCTATTGAAATCCTATTGGCATCGGCTTCCAGGATAGCACCGCTCCGAGATGAAGAAAGAAGACGCCCCCTGGATGGATGAAGATATCACCATCACCGCCTGGATGAAGACTTCTCGCCGCCTGGATGAAGACTTCACGCTGATGGAGATGAATGTCCTTACTTCAGGAACCATGACTAGATATTCTGGGGTTAGTGTTAGATTTTTTTTTTTTTGGGGGGTGGTTTTATTTTTCAGATTAGGGCTTTGGGCAAAATGTAAAAGAGCTGAATGTCCTTTTAAGGGCAATGCCCATACAAATACCCCCCTTTAGGGGAAATGGGTAGCTTAGGTTTTGTTTAGAGATAGTTTTTTTTATTTTGGTGGGGTTGGTTGGGTGGTGGGTTTTACTGTTGGGGGACTTTGTATTAATGCCATACAAAAGGCCCTTTTAAGGGCTATTGGTAGTTTATTATAAGCTAGGGGGTGTTTTTATTTGGAGGTCTCTTTTTTATTTTTTTAGGGCTATTAGATTAGGTGTAATTTTTTGTGTTGTTCAAAATTTCGTTAATTATTTTTTGTAATCTTAGTGTTTTTTATTTTTCGTAATTTTAGTGATTTTTTTTTTGTAATGTTAGATTTTTATAATCCTAAATTGTAATTTAGAATTTTTAATTAGTAGGTTTTTTAAATTTTATTAGAGTAGTAAGGTTAGGCTAATTTATAGTTTAATGTTAAGTTTATTTTTATTTCACAGTTAAGTTTTTATTTATTTACATTTAAATTTGTCATTTTAATTTAAGATCAGGGGGGTGTTAAGTTTAGGGGTTAATAGTTTAATTTAGTGTTTTGCAATGTGGGATGCCGGGGGTTTAGGAGTTAATAGGTTTTTATTTAGTGGCGGCGATGTGGGAGGCCGGAGGTTTAGGGGTTAATAGGTTTATTTAGTGGTGGCGATGTGGTAGGCTGGAGGTTTAGGAGTTAATAGGTTTATTTAGTGTCGGCGATGTCAGGAGAGTGGGTCTTTAGGGGTTAATAACTTTATTATAGTGTCTGCAAGTTGGGGAGCGGTGCATAAGGGGTTAATAACTTTTATTAGTGTCGGCGATGTCGGGGGTGGCAAATTAGGGGTATTTAGACTAGGCGTTTATATTAGGGTGTTAGGTTTAAACTTAACTTTTTTTCCCCAAAAGACATCAATGGGGTTGCATTATGGTGATCTCCATTCCACACTTAGGAGTTAGTTTTTTTTTCTAACACTCTCTCCCCATTGATGTCTATGGGGGAAAACGTGCACAAGCACGTGAAATCAGCCCTCGGCTTTTGTGTGGTATGGAGCTTAACGCACCATAACGTACAGCAGATGGAGGCTTTTCATTAACTCGTAATGGCAGTGTTATGGATAGTGAAATAACGCCACTTTTTTGGCGTTATTTTTGCACCCTGTTTAGTGCAAAACTCGTAATCTAGACAATAGAATGAGGATATCAGGCATACAGAGTTCAACATTTCATCATTCTTCTGGCTTTTTTCCCCACTCTTAAATGTACCAGTCACTGCTTGCTTTCTTAAGGTTTCACATCTGTCTCTCGAAATAAATATTTAATATAGAATTTATTTCTTTAGACAAAGACTGCTCTTGAGTGTTTATCTCGAAAGAAGAAAAAAACAAGCTAGAAATCAGCAATAGTGAAATACAAGCACAAACGTTTGTTCCATGTTTACTTTTTGAAAGGCAAAATTATTTTAAAACTGATGAAATTGCCCTTTTTCAATTACTGTCCCAAGAACACCTCATAGTATCCCCAAGTAATATGTGTGCTATTGGAGAGACCTAGATTATGAGGCAAAGTTTCAGGGGGGTTGTGGACTGCAGTTTAGCATAAATTTCTATATGTTGCAGTCAAGCTTTAAAATTTTCCATAAAACAAACCATTATAAAATGAATACAATGCGTAAAGATAACGATATGTGGCAAAAAAAAATAACTTTATAACTTTATTATAGTCCCTGCAAGTCGGGGAGCGGTGGATTAGGGCTTAATAACTTTTATCAGTGTCGACGATGTCGGGTGCGGCGGATTAGGGGTATTTCGTCTAGGCGTTTGTCAGGGTGTTAGGTTTAAACGTAACTTTTTTTCCCCCCAAAGACATCAATGGGGTTGCATTACGGCGATCTCCATTCCACACTTAGGTGTTATTTTTTTTCCGAACACTCTCTCCCCATTGATGTCATGGGGGAAAGCGTGCACGAGCACATCAAATCAGCCCTCTGCTTTTTTGCAGTATTGAGCTTAAAGCGTAGTGGCTCTTTGGTCTAGGGGTATGATTCTCGCTTTGGTTGCAAGAGCTTAACGCACCATAACGCACAGCAGAAGGAGGCTTTTCATTAACTCATAATGGCAGTGTTATGGAGAGTGAAATAACGCAACTTTTTTAGCGTTATTTCTGCACCCTGTTTAGCGCAAAACTCGTAATCTAGGCAATAGAATAAGGATATCATACAGAGTTCAACATTTCATCATTCTTCTGACTTTTTTCCAGTCACTGCTTCCTTTCTTATGGTTTCACATCTGTCTCACAAAATAAATATTTCATATAGAATTTATTTCTTTAGACAAAGACTGCTCTTGAGTGTTTATCTTGAAAGAAGAAAAAAACAAGCTAGAAATTAGCAATAGTGAAATACAAGCACAAACGTTTTTTCCATGTTTACTTTTTGAAAGGCAAAATGATTTTAAAACTGATGAACTTGCCCTTTTTCAATTGCTGTCCCAAGAACACCTCATAGTATCCCCAAGTAATATGTGTGCTATTGGAGAGACCTAGTTTATGAGGCAAAGTTTCATGGGGGTTGTGGACTGCAGTTTAGCATAAATTTCTATATGTTGCGCTCAAGCTTTAAAATTTTCCATAAAACAAACCATTATAAAATGAATACAATGCATAAAGATAACGATATGTGGCAAAGGTCCAGAGGAGCCTTTATCAATTTATTTGCTCAAAAGATGGATAAATAGATAGATATTGAAAAAAAGCACACAAATTCCAAATATAGGGCTAGATTACAAGTGGAGTGCTATATTATCGCGCGCCTGCAAACGGGCAAATTTGCCCATTTGCAAGTGTGCAATAAATAACCAGACATCACAAGTGGCTGGTTATTGCTACTGCAAGCTAGTGGTAACAATTAGCACTCCAACAATTAATCAGAGGTCAGACCTCTGGTTCATTTTCTAAATAACCCACAAATGCACCCTAAACGTAAGTGTTAGTTTGCTTTTTCTTTTTTTAAATGTAGCATTTAAAAAAAAAAAAAAATAATCTTCACTTACCAGTTTTTGAGGGCTAAGTCGGCGACTGTGGGTTGTTAGAAAAAAAAAACGGCACTGAAAAGTGCCTTTACATTGTACTGTATATGCTTATAAACATATAAACATATATACAGTGGATATAAAAAGTCTACACACCCCTGTTAAAATGTCAGGTTTCTGTGATGTAAAAAAATGAGACAAAGATAAATCATTTCAGAACTTGTTCCACCTTTAATGTGACCTATAAACTGTACAACTCAATTGCAAAACAAACTGAAATCTTTTAGGTAAAGGGAAAAAAAAAAAAAAAATAATAATATGGTTGCATAAGTGTGAACACTCTTAAACTTTATTTATTTACTTTATTGAAGCACCTTTTGATTACAGCACTCAGTCTTTTTTGGTATGAGTTTTTAAGCATGGCACATCTTGACTTGACAAGATTTGCCCACTCTTCTTTGCAAAAACACTCTAAATCTGTCAGAATGCGAGGGCATCTCCCGTGCACAGCTCTCTTCAGATCACCCCACAGATTTTGAATTGGATTCAGGTCTGGACTCTGGCTGGGCCATCCCAAAACTTTAATCTTCTTCTGGTGAAGTCATTCCTTTGTTCATTTGAATGTATGCTTTGGGTTGTTGTCATGCTGAAAGATGAAGTTCCTCTTCATGTTCAGCTTTCTAGCAGAAGCCTGAAGGTTTTGTGCCAATATTGTCTGGTATTTGGAACTGTTCATTATTCCCTCTACCTTGACTAAGGCCCCAGTTCCAGCAGAAGAAAAACAGCCCCAAAGAATGATGCTGACACCACCATGCTTCGCTGTGGGTATGGTGTTCTTTTGGTGATATGCAGTGTTGTTTTTGCGCCAAACATATCTTTTGGAAATATGGCCAAAAAGTTCAACTTTGGTTTCATCAGACCAGAACACCTTTTGCAACATGCTTTTGGGAAACTTCAGTGTGTTTTTCAATTGAGTTGTACAGTTTATAGGTCACATTAAAGGTGGAAAAAGTTCTGAAATGATTAAGCTTTGTCTCGTTTTTTTACATCACAGAAACCTGACATTTTAACAGAGGTGTGTAGACTTTTTATATCCACTGTATATATATATATATATATATATATATATATATATATATATATATATATATATATATATATATATATATATATATATATATATATATATATATATACACATATAATTATGTGTTAATATGTGTATATATACATATTAACACTTAAATATATTTATATACATATATATTTACATATGCTGCCCATCACTGCGTGACTTACCCCTTTTGCTGTGCTAGTTCTCATGCCATGTCTTACGGCATGAGAACGAGGCTCCCATTGGGTCACGTTCACTTTGAACCTCACCTGTAATACCATTGCACATTTGTGTGCACTTGTATTACAAAGTGGAGCATAAATATCACTCCACTTATACTCTGGCCCATAATCAGGTGCCCCAAGATTTCAAAACCACTTTTTTCCAAAATGAGCGCTAGTTACATTGGAACCCTGATATCTGTCAGGAATCCCTGAATATCCCTTGACATGTATATATTTTTTTTAGAAGACATCCCAAAGTATTGATCTAGGCCCATTTTGGTATATTTCATGCTACCATTTCACCGCCAAATGCGAACAAATAAAAAAATTGTTCACTTTTTCACAATCTTTAGGTTTCTCACAAAAATTATTTACAAACAACTTATGCAATTATGGCATAAATGGTTGTAAATGCTTCTCTGGGATTCCCTTTGTTCATAAATAGCAGACTTATATGGCTTTGGCGTTGCTTTTTGGTAATTAGAAGGCTGCTAAATGCCACTGCACACCACACGTGTTTTATGCCCAGCAGTGAAGGGGTTAATTAGGGAGCATGTAGGGAGCTTGTAGAGTTAATTTTAGCTTAAGTGTAGTGTAGTAGACAACCCAAAGTATTGATCTAGGCCCATTTTGGTATATTTAATGCCACCATTTCACCGCCAAATGCGATCAAATTTAAAAAAAATTAAATTTTTTCGCAATTTTATGTTTCTCACTGAAATTATTTACAAACAGCTTGTGCAATTATGGCACAAATGGTTTTAAATGCTTCTCTGGGATCCCCTTTGTTCAGAAATAGCAGACATATATGACTTTGGCGTTGCTTTCTGGTAATTAGAAGGCCGCTAAATGCTGCTGCGCATCACACGTGTATTATGGCTAGCAGTGAAAGGGTTAATTAGGTAGTTTGTAGGGAGCTTGCATGGTTAATTTTAGCTTTAGTGTAGAGATCAGCCTCCCACCTGACACATCAGACCCCCTGATCCCTCCCAAAACAGCTCCCTTCCCTCCCCCACCCCACAATTGTCCCCGCCATCTTAAGTACTGGCAGAAAGTCTGCCAGTACTAAAATAAAAGGTTTTTAAAAATATTTTTTTTAGCATATTTACATATGCTGTGGTGTAGCATCCCCCTTAGCCCCCAACCTCCCTGATCCCCCCAAAACAGCTCTCTAACCCTCCCCATCTGCCTTATTGGGGGCCATCTTGGGTACTGGCAGCTGTCTGCCAGTACCCAGTTTGCAAAAAAAAAGTAGTTTTTTTTTTTTTTTCTTTTTCTGTAGTGTAGCTCCCCCGCCACAGACCAACCCCCACCACCTGCCTGATCTTTTTTTTTTTTTTTTTTTTTTATTCCATTTTTTTAAAATTTGTACACCAACTTTTCCTGTAGTGTAGCGGTACCCACCCGCTCCCTCCCCGTGCATGCCCCCGCCCCCGCCCTCCCGTGCACGCGCGCGCGTCCTTGCGGGCTCCCGAACATCCCCTCCCACGATCCCGCCCCCCTCCACATCACCGATCATCATCGATGGCCGCCACCCGCCTCCCACACAGGCTCCCACCCACCAACGATACCGGCCATCGATGTCCGGTGCAGAGAGGGCCACAGAGTGGCTCTCTCTGCATCGGATGGCCAAGGGATGTTTTTGCAGGATGCCTCGATATCGAGGCATCACTGCAATAACCGGAAAGTGGCTGGAAGCGAGCAGGATCGCTTCCAGCTGCTTTAAACCCCTAATGTCGTACAGGGTATGTTGCTGGTCTTTTAAGACCAGGTTGTGTGCGACGTACCCTGTACGACATGCGTCGTTAAGGGGTTAATCATAGTGGAAAAAACACTCTCACAAGTCAACAAAGAAAATGCAATTATTGCTAAAAATATTCGGCTAGATTACGAGTTTTGCGTTATGAGTAAAAAAGCAGCATTAAGGCTCATAACGGTGCTTTTTTACTACCGCTGCTATTATGAGTCTTGTAGGTACAGCTGTCCTGCACACTTTTTTGGCCTTACCGCAAATCAACTTACGCAATTTGCGTATAGTCTTTTTTCAATGGGACTTCCATAGCACTGGTATTACAAGCTTTTTTTTTTTTTAGGCCAAAAAGTGAGCGGTACAGCCTATCCCGCAAGATTCGTAACGCATTCTAAAGTCAGTAGTTATGAGTTTTACATTACAAAGCCGTAGCATAAAACTCATAACTAAAGTGCTAAAAAGTAAATCAACACCCATAAACTACCTATTAACCCCTAAACCAAGGCCCCTCCGCATCGCAAACACTAAAATAAAATTATTAACCCCTAATCTGCCCCTCCCTGCATTGTCGCCACTATAATAAACATATTAACCCCTAAACCGCCGCACTCCCGCCTTGCAAACACTAGTTAAATATTATTAACCCCTAATCTGCCGTCCCTAACATCACCACCATCTACCTATATTTATTAACCCCTAATCTGCTGCCCCCAATGTCGCGGCCACTATACTAAATTTATTAACCCCTAAGCCTAAGTCTAACCCCAACACCCTTAACTTAAATATAATTGTAATAAATCTAAAGAAAACCTACTATTAATAAATAAATAATTCCTATTTAAAACTAAATACCTGTAAAATAAACCCTAAGCTAGCTACAATATAACTGATAGTTACATTGTAGCTAGCTGAGGCATTGTTTTTATTTTACAGGCAAGTTTGTATTTATTTTAGCTAGGAAGTTATTAAATAGTTAATAACTATTTAGTAACTATTCTACCTAGTTAAAATAAATACAAACTTGCCTGTAAAATAAAAATAAAACTTAAGCTAGCTACAATGTAACTATTAGTTATATTGTAGCTAGCTTAGGGTTTATTTTATAGGTATTTTGTTTTAAATAGGAATAATTAAGGCAATAATAGGAATTTTTATTTAGATTTATTTTAATTATATTTAAGTTAGGGGGTGTTAGGGTTAGGCTTAGACTTAGGTTTAGCGGTTAATAAATTTAGTATAGTTACGGCGACGTTGGGGGCGGCAGATTAGGGGTTAATAAATATAGGAAGGTGGCAGCAACGTTGGGGATGGAAGATTGGGGTTAATAATATTTAACTAGTGTTTGCGAGGTGGGAGTGCGGCGGTTTAGGAGTTAATATGTTTATTATAGTGGTGGCGACATTGGGGGCGGCAGATTAGGAGTTAATAAGTGTAGGTAGGTTGCGGCAACATTGGGGGTGGGAGATTAGGGGTTAATAAATATAATGTAGATGTCGGCGATGTCGGGGCGGCAGATTATGGGTTAATAAGTGTAAGATTAGGGTTGTTTAGACTCAGGGTTCATGTTAGGGTGTTAGGTGTAAACATAACTTTAGTTTCCCCATAGGAATCAATGGGGCTGCGTTATGGAGCTTTACGCTGTTTTTTTGCAGGTGTTAGACTTTTTCTCAGCCGGCTCTCAGCATTGATGTCTATAGGGAAATCATGCACAAGCACGTACAACCAGCTCACCACTGACTTAAGCAGCGCTGGTATTGGAGTGCGGTATGGAGATAAATTTTGCTCTACGCTCACTTCTTATCTTTTAACACGGGTTTAGGAAAACCTGTAAAACCAGCGCTGTAGATATATTTCATGTCAAGCTGCAGAGGGTTATACTTAAAGTGATGGTAAATCCATTTTTTTATGAAATGCTAGGATTTACCAGTGCTACTTCATGCGGAAAGCTCCTTTCTTTGCCTGCAGCGTATGCTGCGCTGAGCGCCTCAGGCCTCCCACGGCAGAACTTTCGTCAATGAGGTGATGTTAGCAAATAGCGTGCTGGCCATACAGCATAATGCCAACTGGGCTGCACGGCTATTGCCTAAGAGGTGGAGACGTCACCTCATTGAAAAAAATAGCGTTCTGTGTGAGGCCTGAGGCGCTCATATGCGGCATATGCTGCAGGCAAATAAAGGAACTTTCAGCCTTAAAGGCACATTAAACCCAATTTTTTCTTTCATGATTCAGATAGAGAACACAATTTTAAACAACATTCCAATTTACTTCTATTATCTAATTTGCTTCATTCTTTAGATATCCTTTGTTTAAGAATTAGCAATGCACATGTGTGAGCCAATCACATGAGGCATTTATTTACAGCCACCAATTAGCAGCTTATGAGCCTATCTAGATATGCTTTTCAGCAGAGAATATCAAGAGAATGAAGCAACTTAGATAATAGAAGTTAATTAGAAAGTTGATTAAAATTGCATTCTCTTTATAAACCATGAAAGAAAAAATTTGGGTTTAATGTTCCTTTAAGTATTTTATACTTCATGTCTGAAAGTCCCCTTTTTTTGTAGCACTGGTAAATGCTAGAATTTTAAAACGCTAAGTTACCATCACTTTTATAGAAATCATTGCAATATGTATTATTCATCATTTTAAATTTGTCTTTTACCTTTAATTCCTTTTTCTAAACTTCATTTGTGCAGTGTCCATTACTTCCTGTTACAATCCTTCAAGAAGGCTTTGGTCTCTACAAGAGGACAAAATAATAGCTTTTCCTTTGAAGCGTTGCTAGGAGACACCATTAAATAGCTCCATTCTATTGATTGCCCTTTTTAGTAGAGGACTTCTGCATCAAAAATCATGTAAAATTAGAAATTTTTTCTTTTTTCTTCAATGTCTGCTTACTTATCTAGCTGTAGGCAGGGGCTACACTGAGAATTTCTAGGGGCTCATTTTGAATTGTTTCATATCACTTTAATCTTTTCTTTTTATTAAAGGGATATTAAACAATGCTCCAGAACATAGACAAACTTGAGACCACTTATTTAAAGTGCCATAAAACATGTTGATATCTGTGCATATCCTAAAAAAGCTAATTAAGTAAAAATAGTTTGCATAAAAAATTGTTTAAAAACTGCTGGCAAGTATTTAACCCCTTAGTGACCAGACCATTTTTAAATTTTCTTACCCTTAAAGGGACACTAAACCCAATTTTTTTATTTCGTGATTCAGATAGAGCATGCAATTTTAAGCAACTTTCTAATTTACTCCTATTATCAATTTTTCTTCGTTCTCTTGCTATCTTTATTTGAAAAAGAAGGCATCTAAGCTTTTTTTTTTATTGAGGACTCTGGACAGCACTTTTTTATTGGTGGATGAATTTA
Source organism: Bombina bombina (assembly GCF_027579735.1). NCBI lineage: Eukaryota > Metazoa > Chordata > Amphibia > Anura > Bombinatoridae > Bombina > Bombina bombina. Next base: position 956,710,069 of record NC_069500.1, read on the forward strand.
TCCACCAATCAGCAAGGACAACTGTTGTTCACCAAAAATGGGCCCACATCTAAACTTATATTCTTGCATTTCAAATAAAGAGAATAAAGAAAATTTGATAATAGGAGTAAATTAGAAAGTTGCTTAAAATTTCATGCTCTATCTGAATCACTAAAGAAAACATTTTGGTTAAGTGTCTCTTTAACCCCTTAACAACAGATGATGTTTGGGGTACGACCTCCAAAAAAATTCAGTTAACGACCGAGAACGTACCCCATACGTCGTCGGTCTTTGAAAGCGGTGGAAGCGATCCTGATTGCTTCCAGCCGCTTTCCTGTTATTGCAGTGATGCCTCGATATCGAGGCATCCTGCAATAAATATACTTAGCCAACCGATGCAGAGAGAGCCACTCTGTGGCCCTCTCTGCATCGGACAATGATGGCTGTGATTGTTGGTGGGTGGGAGCCGATGTGGGAGGCAGGTGGGCGGCCATCGATGGGATCTAGCATGAAGAGGGGGGCAGGATCGTGGGCGGGGTCACCGGGGGCACACACGGACCCGCGCATGTGTACGGGGGCGGCGTGCGGCCGTGTGCACAGGGCGGGAGTGGGTGGGAATATAAATTTTGTTATATTAAGTGGGAGAAAGGGAGGTGGGAATTGGGAATCTAAAAGATCTAAGGGATCTGGGAGGGGGTGGGGGGAAGCTACACTACAAAAAAAAGTAAAAAAATATAAAAAACCCAATTTTATTGTAAACTGTTACCGGCAGACAGCTGCCAGTACCCAAGATGGCTCCCAATAATGTAGAGGGGGAGGGTTAGAGAGCTGTTTGGGGGTTCAGGGAGGTTTGAGGCTAAGGGGGGATCCTACACAGCAGAATAATAATAAAAAAAAAACTTTTATTTTAGTACTGGCAGACTTTCTGCCAGTACTTAAGATGGTGGGGGCAACTGTGGGGTGTGGGAGGGAAGAGAGCTGTTTGGTTGGAAACAGGGGGTGTGATGTGTCAGATGGGAGGCTGATCTCTACACTAAAGCTAAAATTAACCCTGCAAACTCCCTACAAGCTACCTAATTAACCCCTTCACTGCTAGACATAATACACGTGTGATGCGCAGCAGCATTTAGCGGCTTTCTAATTACTAAAAGGCAACGCCAAAGCCATATATGTCTGCTGTTTCTGAACAAAGGGGATCCCAGAGAAGCATTTACAACCATTTGTGCCATAATTGCACAAGCTGTTTGTAAATAATTTCAGTGAGAAACCTAAAGTTTGTGAAAAAGTTTGTGAAAAAGTTTGTCAAAAAGTGAACAATTTTTTTTATTTGATCGCATTTGGCGGTGAAATGATGGCATGAAATATACCAAAATGGGCCTAGATCAATACTTTGGGTTATCTACTACACTACACTAAAGCTAAAATTAAACCTATAAGCTCCCTAATTAACCCCTTCACTGCTGGGCATAATACACGTGTGGTGGGGAGCAGCATTTAGCGGCCTTCTAATTACCAAAAAGCAACGCCAAAGCCATATATGTCTGCTATTTCTGAACAAAGGAGTTCACAGAGAAGCATTTACAACCATTTGTGCCATAATTGCACAAGCTGTATGTAAATAATTTCAGTGGGAAAACCTAAAATTGTGAAAAATGTAACGTTTTTTTCAATTTGATTGCATTTGGCGGGGAAATGGTGGCATGAAATATACCAAGATGTGCCTAGATCAATACTTGTGGTTGTCTACTACACTACACTAAAGCTAAAATTAACCCTAGAAGCTCCCTACATGCTCCCTAATTAACCCCTTCACTGCTGGGCATAATACACGTGTGATGCAAAGTGGAATTTAGCGGCCTTCTAATTACCAAAAAGCAATGCCAAAGACATATATGTCTGCTATTTATGAACAAAGGGGATCCCAGAGAAGCATTTACAACCATTTATGCCATAATTGCACAAGTTGTTTGTAAATAATTTCAGTGAGAAACCTAAAGCGCTGGTATTGGAGTGCGGTATGGAGATAAATTTTGCTCTACGCTCACTTCTTGTCTTTTAACACGGGTTTAGGAAAACCTGTAAAACCAGCGCTGTAGATATATTTCATGTCAAGCTGCAGAGGGTTATACTTAAAGTGATGGTAAATCCATTTTTTTATGAAATGCTAGGATTTACCAGTGCTACTTCATGCGGAAAGCTCCTTTCTTTGCCTGCAGCGTATGCTGCGCTGAGCGCCTCAGGCCTCCCACGGCAGAACTTTCGTCAATGAGGTGATGTTAGCAAATAGCGTGCTGGCCATACAGCATAATGCCAACTGGGCTGCACGGCTATTGCCTAAGAGGTGGAGACGTCACCTCATTGAAAAAAATAGCGTTCTGTGTGAGGCCTGAGGCGCTCATATGCGGCATATGCTGCAGGCAAATAAAGGAACTTTCAGCCTTAAAGGCACATTAAACCCAATTTTTTCTTTCATGATTCAGATAGAGAACACAATTTTAAACAACATTCCAATTTACTTCTATTATCTAATTTGCTTCATTCTTTAGATATCCTTTGTTTAAGAATTAGCAATGCACATGTGTGAGCCAATCACATGAGGCATTTATTTACAGCCACCAATTAGCAGCTTATGAGCCTATCTAGATATGCTTTTCAGCAGAGAATATCAAGAGAATGAAGCAAATTAGATAATAGAAGTTAATTAGAAAGTTGATTAAAATTGCATTCTCTTTATAAACCATGAAAGAAAAAATTTGGGTTTAATGTTCCTTTAAGTATTTTATACTTCATGTCTGAAAGTCCCCTTTTTTTGTAGCACTGGTAAATGCTAGAATTTTAAAACGCTAAGTTACCATCACTTTTATAGAAATCATTGCAATATGTATTATTCATCATTTTAAATTTGTCTTTTACCTTTAATTCCTTTTTCCATTTTTTCCATTTTTTCCTCATATTTTATAATTTTTTATAGTAAATTATAAGATATGATGAAAATAATGATATCTTTAGAAAGTCAACTTAATGGCGAGAAAAACGGTATATAATATGTGTGGGTACAGTAAATGAGTAAGAGGACAATTTCAGCTAAACACCGCAGAAATGTAAAAATAGCCTTGGTCTCAAACGGTCAGAAAATGGAAAAGTGCTCTGGTCACTAAGGGGTTAAGGACCTAAAGGCTATTTTTACATTTCAGCAGTATTTGTGTTTAGCTGTAATTTTCCTCTTACTCATTTACTGTACGCACACATATTATATACTGTTTTCTCCCCATTAAATGGACTTTCTAATGATAACATTATTTTCATCATATCATTTATTATAAAAAAACACACATTTTTTTTTTTTTTTTTTAAAAACACACTTTTTCTAACTTTGACCCCCAAAATCTGTTACACATCTACAACCACCAAAAAACACCCATGCTAAATAGTTTCTACATTTTGTCCTGAGTTTAGAAATACCCAATGTTTACATGTTCTTTGCTTTGTTTGCAAGTTATAGGGCAATAAATATAAGTAGCACTTTGCTATTTCCAAACCACTTTTTTTTTTTTTAAATTAGCGCTAGTTACATTGGAACACTGATATCTGTCCAGAATCCCTGAATAACCCTTCACATGTATATATTTTGTTTTAGTAGACAAACCAAAGTATTGATCTAAGCCCATTTTGGTATATTTCATGGCACCATTTCATCGCCAAATGTGGTCAAATAAAAAAAACTTTAATTTTTTCACAAACTTTAGGTTTCTCACTGAAATTATTTACAAACAGCTGGTGCAATTGTGGCATAAATGGTTGTAAAGGCTTCTCTGGGATCCCCTTTGTTCAGAAATAGCAGACATATATGGCTTTGGCATTGCTTTTTGGTAATTAGAAGGCCGCTAAATGCCGCTGCGCACCACACTTGTATTATTACCAGCAGTTAAGGGGTTAATTAGGTAGCTTGCAGGCTTAATTTTAGCTTTAGTGTAGAGATCAGCCTCCCATCTGACACATCCCACCCCTGATCCCTCCCTGACCACCCTCAAACAGATCTCTTCCTTCTTCCACCTCACAATTGTCACCACCATCTTAAGTACTGGCAGAAAGTCTGCCAGTACTAAAATAAAAGCCTTTTTTTTATATATACATTTTTAATCTATATATATTTATCCCCCCTTAGCCCCCAACCTATGTGATCCCCCCAAACAGCTCTCTAACCCTCCCCCCTCTACCTATTTGCCGCCATCTTGGGTTCTGGCAGCTGTCTGCCAGTACCCAGTTTTCCTAAAAATGTTGCATTTTTTGTAAAAAAATAAAAACTGCAATTTATCTGTAGTGTAGCTGCCCCCCTAATACTCTACCCCCTCCCTGTCCCAGATAGCTTTCCCAATAGTTCCCCCCTCCCTCTCCCTTCTTTGATTACTGTTATGTTAACTAATGTAGCGTGCGTGCAGGATGCCTCAATATCGAGGCATCACTGCAATAACATGAAAGCATCTGGAAGTGATCACGATCGCTTCCAGCTCTTGAAAACCCTGAGGACGTACAGGGTACGTATTTGGTCTTTAACTGACTGTTTTTGTAGGACGTACTCTGTACGTCCTTGGTCCTTAAGGGGTTAAAAAAAAAATCAAAAACAAGCTAAATTAGTTACATAACATTGCTGTCTGGAGTAGCCAGATCCACCCCCCTTATCATATTCTTATTTGCTTCTAGGCATGCTCCAGCAGAAAATGAGTGTCTACTTCTGCATTTTACCAAAAGTAAAAGTAGATATAGATACAGCCATAGAAGGAATTGTGTGGGGGGAGTTAGAGCTGTACAATTCAAAAACTTAAAAGAAAGGGTTAATGGCGAGGCACTGCAGTATAAATTTGCAGATAAAGTAATTTAAGTACATATTATTATATTTTGTCTCTATTCCAACTTGTTTTATGTCCCTTTAAAAGTAGCAATCCTGCTCTTTCAAATAAGTGGTCGTGTGGGTGTCACAATGCCAGCTTTTTGTCATAACAATGGCAAATACCTTGCTGTATAGGTTCTATATCGGAGGTTCTGGTGATTTTTAACAGGCATTTATTTATTTATTTTTTACATATTTTTAATATTTAGGAAATTACTCATTTGCTGCCATTCACAGTTTTTTTTTTCATTTTATATGGAGGTGTTCTCCCATACTGAGGTATTTCTACAAACTACTGTTATTTTCTAAAAAATGTGTCGTCTGCTGAAAAAAAGCAAGGTACAAGTTTGAGTGGGCTCTTCACAGAAAAAAAAAGCTGGACTGTGTGTAAATGTAATAATGGTGAAACAACTACAAACAGCTCCAGCACAGGGGTGTAAAAATGTGTTAGCATTGAAGGGGTTAATGATAAGTAATAGCCCCACCCTAACCACCCAAAAAAGACACAGGACATCTACAAAAATATAAAATTAAAATGATTTCCCCCTTTTTATTTTATATTTTTAACTTTTATTAAGATCCTTGAGTTGTATTAGCTGTTATAAAGGTCACACATGTATATATATATATATATATATATATATATATATATATATAAAAAAAAAAAAAAAACAAAGTGCACTCCAGATCTTTAGTAAACACAAGCCTTGGGTGCTAGTCACAGAAGCTATATGAACAAACAGAATAGCACTCCAAAGGTCTTTCAAGTGAATTAGTTACTTTAATAGTGAACGTTTTCGGATCACAGAGGATCCATCCTCAGACTTACTGTAAGTCTGAGGACGGATCCTCTGTGATCCGAAAAAGTTCACTATTAAAGTGACTAATTCACTTGAAAGACCTTTGGAGTGCTATTCTGTTAGTTCATTCATATATATATATATATATATATATATATATATATATATATATATATATATATATATATATATATATATATATATATATACTGTATATATGTATATATATACAGGGAGTGCAGAATTATTAGGCAAGTTGTATTTTTGAGGATTAATTTTATTATTGAACAACAACCATGTTCTCAATGAACCCAAAAAACTCATTAATATCAAAGCTGAATAGTTTTGGAAGTAGTTTTTAGTTTGTTTTTAGTTATAGCTATTTTAGGGGGATATCTGTGTGTGCAGGTGACTATTACTGTGCATAATTATTAGGCAACTTAACAAAAAACAAATATATACCCATTTCAATTATTTATTTTTACCAGTGAAACCAATATAACATCTCAACATTCACAAATATACATTTCTGACATTCAAAAACAAAACAAAAACAAATCAGTGACCAATATAGCCACCTTTCTTTGCAAGGACACTCAAAAGCCTGCCATCCATGGATTCTGTCAGTGTTTTGATCTGTTCACCATCAACATTGAGTGCAGCAGCAACCACAGCCTCCCAGACACTGTTCAGAGAGGTGTACTGTTTTCCCTCCTTGTAAATCTCACATTTGATGATGGACCACAGGTTCTCAATGGGGTTCAGATCAGGTGAACAAGGAGGCCATGTCATTAGATTTTCTTCTTTTATACCCTTTCTTGCCAGCCACGCTGTGGAGTACTTGGACGCGTGTGATGGAGCATTGTCCTGCATGAAAATCATGTTTTTCTTGAAGGATGCAGACTTCTTCCTGTACCACTGCTTGAAGAAGGTGTCTTCCAGAAACTGGCAGTAGGACTGGGAGTTGAGCTTGACTCCATCCTCAACCCGAAAAGGCCCCACAAGCTCATCTTTGATGATACCAGCCCAAACCAATACTCCACCTCCACCTTGCTGGCATCTGAGTCGGACTGGAGCTCTCTGCCCTTTACCAATCCAGCCACGGGCCCATCCATCTGGCCCATCAAGACTCACTCTCATTTCATCAGTCCATAAAACCTTAGAAAAATCAGTCGTGAGATATTTCTTGGCCCAGTCTTGACGTTTCAGCTTGTGTGTCTTGTTCAGTGGTGGTCGTCTTTCAGCCTTTCTTACCTTGGCCATGTCTCTGAGTATCGCACACCTTGTGCTTTTGGGCACTCCAGTGATGTTGCAGCTCTGAAATATGGCCAAACTGGTGGCAAGTGGCATCTTGGCAGCTGCACGCTTGACTTTTCTCAGTTCATGGGCAGTTATTTTGCGCCTTGGTTTTTCCACACGCTTCTTGCGACCCTGTTGACTAATTTGAATGAAACGCTTGATTGTTCGATGATCACGCTTCAGAAGCTTTGCAATTTTAAGAGTGCTGCATCCCTCTGCAAGATATCTCACTATTTTTGACTTTTCTGAGCCTGTCAAGTCCTTCTTTTGACCCATTTTGCCAAAGGAAAGGAAGTTGCCTAATAATTATGCACACCTGATATAGGGTGTTGATGTCATTAGACCACATCCCTTCTCATTACAGAGATGCACATCACCTAATATGCTTAATTGGTAGTAGGCTTTCGAGCCTATACAGCTTGGAGTAAGACAACATGCATAAAGAGGATGTGGTCAAAATACTCATTTGCCTAATAATTCTGCACTCCCTGTATATATATATATATATATATATATATATATATATATATATATATATATATATATATATATATATATATATATATATATTACACACACAGTATATATTATATAGCAAAATGGATGTTGTGTTCAATCCAGATTTCAAGTTGCCACTAAAAAGTAGAGAAGCAGACAAATTGCAGATTCACTTTTACAATCATTTTATTATCTAGGTGGATTTATTTATCACAAAAAATATTATTGTTTTTCTTTAGTTTTATGTTTTGTGACCAATAAAGGCTTGAAAAGCATTCAGCACAAATTACGATTAATCATGACAAGTGATTCCCGTTTGTTTTAACCAAAAGTATAGATGTTGTAGTGATATTAATGAAGTCAGCTGAAGATTTGCCAACAGCACACACCAGAAGTAGTTCCCTGAGGATTCCACAATGAGAAGATCTATTATCCTAAAAGAAGTCATGTTTTATTTATTATGAATTTCTCTTTTGTCAATGTCTACATTCCTGCAAATACAGTGGATCAATCGATTATAACAATGAGCATTTCTCCCATAAGGTTGTAATGTTGTAATAGTTTTTTTTCCAATATTTGCCCCTTCAGTGACTCTAACTTACATTCCCTCATTTTGCCAGTCATCTCGTAATTTTAGATATTAATTTTATAATATGGCAAAATATAGTTTATGGGTGGAATTAAAATTCTTTTAGACCAAAGAAACATGAAAGAATATTCAGAAAACCAAAGACATTAGCCAGATGACTCAGCTAATGATGGCTATATGTATGATAAAGTACAGGCATTGTAGTGATATCAGAAAGGTCAACTGAGTACTTGCTTGTACATAACAGAACGTTCTGTCAGCAGTATCCACCAGAGGTCATTAACTATTAGGTATTGTCTGAGCTTTCCAGTAAAACTATGCACAAGAAAATCTCATCAAATTCTCATTCTGGGTTTGATCATCAAAAAATTGCTGGCAGGGAGAGAAATTGGGAGAAATCTTTGGGGGATTTTTTTGAGAATTATTTTGTAATCTATGTGTCTCTACTTCACATCTAGAACCTTACATAGCTAGAAAAAAAGCTCTGAAGCTAGATTTTGTCTTTCTAAAATTATTTGAGGAACCTTGTAGTACTAACAAGACTCATTACCACCACCAGAGCCAAGAGCTTTAGATCATATAGCCCTCAGTATTTAGTACTGGACTCATGTATGTATTAGAAATTAATCTGAATTGGAGATCTCTTTCTGTGTTGTTAGTTTTGATGAATCATAAAGAAATCATATTTCCCCACAAAAGGTGAAATGTCTCAAATATTACAAAATAGAATTGACAACAATAGAAAAGAATGCAAAGTGTGATAGAGGAAGTTGGCTTTTGAAAGGTCAGTAAACACTTTCAGATTGCAATATAAAATGCTTAAAGGGACATTATAAACCAAAAATAATATTGGCTAATTAAATAAAATGTTTGATGTAGACAAAGTTTATAATTAACATGCATAAGCTATTTTGCTTCTAAAGCTGCTAAAAGGTGGAAGAAACTTGCAGTTTTTTAACTGCATATGAATATGGACGTAATACACACTTGTTATAGAGCTAAGGTTTTTATCTCCCTCCCAAATTAGTGTGCTTAGAGCCAGCCGTCATGCTGGAGCTATATGTGTAATGTGGATGGGCAGTGTTATATTTAAATGCAAAAGCTGCAGATTTGATATACGGACAAAGAAGCTACTCACTCATTTTCCCTGCAGAGCTCCGTTGCAAGTCTGCTGGTATGTCACTAACCCTTCCCTCCTCCGTTATAACGGCAGTGCACACACCGGAGGGGAAGTCACACATACTGATCTGTGTAAAGATCTCCTTGAAATAAGGATCATATTACACAGATCAAACATTTTATTTAATTAGCCAATATATTTTGGTGTATAATGTCCCTTTAAACATGCTTTCTTCTGTTACATTCATTTTAATTGTTTTATGCCTCTTTAAAGGGACACCAAACCCTAAAATTTTCTTTCATTATTCAGATAGAGAATACAAATTTAAATAACATTACAATTTACTTCTATTATTTATTTTGCTTCATTATTTAGATATTCTTAGTTGAAGAAAAAGCAGTGCACATGGGTGAGCCAATCACACAAGGCTTCTATGTGCAGGAACCAATCAGCAGCTACTGAGCCTATCTAGATATGCTTTTTAGCAAAGAATATCAAGATAATAAAACAAATTAGATAATAGAAGTAAACTAGAAAGTTGTTTAAAATTGCATGCTCTTTCTAAATCATGAAAGAAAAAATGTGGGTTCCATGTCCCTTTAACTATGTTACTTACTCTCCTTAACCCTCTCTACCTGCAATTGTCCTGGACTCCATTGCATTGTCACTACACTCATCCATGTAAGCATGGGAAATAACTTTGGAATAGAAACATAGAAAACCTAACATATACTTATTTTCTATCTAAAGCTAAAAATGCCTTTCACTTGCAAACTCTGAAATTCTCCCTCTGTGGGCAAAAATCAAATTTCTATCTATTATCTTTTACCTCCCACTCTCCAAGTCACCTGGCTCTCACGGAAACCTAGATCCCTCCCAAAGACACAGCCAGCCCTGGTGCTCTATCAGTTAAGAGCCTTTAAATTAGCCACATTCCTAGGCCTGGAAATAGTCAAAGAGGTGTTGTTGGTGTTCTACTCACTACTCACTGACAATTTTAACTCATACCCCTTGGCATCCTTTACAAAGGTTGGATTCTCCCACTCACCAAGAACATGCAACAACGCTGGAGCATTGTAAACTACATTTGATCAGACACATGACACCTGACAAAAGGCTCCATATAGTCTTTAGATTGTTTTTTGTGCACTTTTTTCAAGGAGTTTATTTTTTTTTTTTTTTTTTTTTTTTTTTTATTATTTTAACAACTTTTTTTTCATTTAGGTTTTTTGCAATGGAAGTTGTGGTACTTTAGGTGTTAATAGTATGGGGGTTGCTTTGGGTCATTGTGGTTTAGAGGTTGAATGTAGTGGTTGTGGTTATCTCTCCATAGTACTTACATTTTTGAACTACACTTGTAATCTAGACACACGTCTGATGAGCATGTACTAAATAAGTGCTTCTTTATCTTTAATCAAAGTCCTTCAATTAAAGAAGTGAAGATAAATGTGAATTTTTATTAGATTTGATTACTTCAAGGATATGATGTATTTAACTTTCAGAAAGTTCTTTCTATCATTTATGAGTATCTACGAATATGAAAATGCCCCAGAGATGTTGTACAAAAACACGTATCTATTAATCAGTGCCTGCCTTATTCTATTAGTCATCGAGAGTTTAGAACTCAGGTATTTTAGCAGGAGTCTTACAGATTATCAAATACACCAAATAAACATAAATATTTTTGCCTTGTTTTTTTCTCATTGCAGAACTATTATGCATTATGGAAAAAAAACTGCAGACAGATCATTTTAAGATATCTAAAAATAAAAGTTATTGCTTTCATCTGGCTTTATATTTTTCCAGAAGTAACGTGCCCTGGAAAGAGTTATGATGCATTTCTTTAAATATATTTGGATCTGTATAAGCAGTATTCACAGAATAATGTTTTGATAACATTTATAAAATAAATGTCCTAGTATAGATAAACATTTGGTTTCTTTCTAAGCAAATGAATATTCAGTCTCTTTATCATAACTGTGGTGAGAAAAATGAACCTTTGAATACCAGACATGCATATATTTTAGTAATATTATTGTGCAGTGAATAAAGTATTCATACAGCAGGAACACAAGTGACATAGCTTATTACTAAAAGATACATCTTTAATAAATAGACACTTAAAAAGGAGCCAGTGGCTAAATGGAATCTGACAGTTCTCAGCAGGTTGTCTTTATTAAAAATGTAGTCTTAGCATACATTTACTGCCTGCAAAAGCATAAGATATGGTATGCGATGGTAAAAATTGTTGCCTTTTTTAAAGGGACAGTACAGACAAAATTAAACTTTCATGATTTAGTCAGGAAGCTAGCTAAACCCATGTGATAAACCACTAACAGGGGATAAATATGTGTAGCCACCAATCACCAGCTATCTCTCAGTAGCGCACTGCCGTTCCTGAGCCTACCTAGCTATGCTTATCATTAAAGGATACAAATATAACAAAGCAAATTAGATGATTCAAGTAAATTGGAAAGTTGTTTAAAATGGCATGCTCTATCCAAGTCATGAAAGTTTCATGTTGATTTTACACTACCTTTAACTTCATAGTCCCATGTTTGTCTTTCTAATAATTAGTCATTTGTTACATGATGTCCTGGTGATGCAATATATAGTATCTGTAGTTAATTTGTCCATAGCTGTCTTTTCTAACAAATGGTCATATTTTCATCTACCTTATAGATAAATGTGGTTATCTTAAACCTCCATTTGTTTTTTGCTAGTCTATGATCCCGCAATGAAGCAATTTAATAGCCTCAGCTTACTGCACAGGTCTTACAATCAAGGGCCAGTTGTATTTACAGAATTATGTTTATAAAATAAATGTCCTAGTATAGACAAACATTTGGTTTCTTTTTAAGCAAATTAATAATCAGTCTCTTTAGCATCACTGTGATAAGAAAAATGAACCTTTGAATACTAGACATGCATATGTTTTAGGAATATTACTGTTCAGTGAATAAAGAATTCATACAGCAGGAACACAAGTGACATGCCTTATTACTAAAAGATACATCTTTGATAAATGGACACTTAAAAAGGAGCCTGTAGTTAAATGGAATATAACAATTCTTAGCTGGTTGTCTTTGTTAAAAATGTAGTCTTAGCATACATGTACTGCCTGCAAAAGATTCATCAGGTCATAAAAGTATCTTTTAAATAAATTGATTGTCCTATATAATTCTGCAAAAAGATTTAGTCATAGGGCTAAGTTAATGGACGCTCATAAGGCTGGGAAGGGGTCTTTTTGTTCAGGAGAGTTCATATTCAAAATTGAAGAGGTTCTCTTCCATTATATTTTCCAGCCTATCGCCAAGGGGAATTCCTGCAATGAAAATATATAGTTGTGTTAAGTTCCCTAATACATGATGTCTTGCACCTCAAATGAGAACTGATAGCAAAAAAAACCAAAAAAAAACAAACAAACAAAAAAAAAAAAAAACTTACAACTGTAATACTTAGAAAATTAATTTGCAAAAGGACTTCTGTAAAGGGTTGGGTTTGTTCAATATTTGCATATCAGTTTTGTTATGGTAAAGTAATGGACAGGACAAAATGTGTCACAGTAATTTAGTGTACACCACTGAAGGGCTAACAGAGGATGTTCTGAGGCATTCTCAAGGCAAGGTCCTGATTTTTCACCTGAACAAGGAGTCAGCATGCAGAATTTAAAAAGATACAATAGCCTTTATAAAGTATGTTGTCTTGAGGTACTGTTTCAAAGTTTATGAGGTTGCTTGGTTTTTCATTTTCTTTTCTTTTTCTTGAACTGTTTTTAAGTTTTTTTCAAGTGGACTTTTATAGAGGTTGTATTTTTCGTTCTGTTTTCTTTAATTTATACAGTAATGTAGAACTATATCTACTGTATACCTAAATTTAATCATGTATTTATATAGGTATAAAATATATATTTGTGCAAAAACAATCATATATATGTAGAAATATGTATTGATGATGAATAAATAGAATACATTCTTCTATGTGAAGAACATTGGAATGGGAAATATTTGTATTTTCATGTCGGGATTAGTGCACTTGAGAATATTGGGTTAGCAAGCAATTAGGTGTTTTTTCACACTTTATTTCTCCACTGGCTTCTATGGTGCAATATGTTATCGCGCGCAATGTTGTAAGTTCAGCATTTTATGCGCATCGAGTTAGTGCGCATATGAAAACAGTTTACTTTTGACTTGTAATACGAGCTCAACCCAACGTGCGCAAAAAGCTTACTTCTAGTGCAGTTAATGCTCGAGCAGGAGCGCTAAATAACGCTCAACTTGTAATCTGGCCATTTATCATTTACTCACATTAAAACTCATAGCAACATTGTTCTGCAAAGTTCCTGTACGCTAAAAGCAGAGTACAGGTTCAAATCCCCAAATTGCAATATACAGATCCTCATGTGATTTCTGTAATGTAAGGGATGAATGAATCCCCTATCACTGTTTTCATGATTGCTTTAAATTATTGTTTTTGTAAAATGTTTCAGATTATAAATAAATTTATATAAAAAAAACACTTTTGTAGGGGTAAAGAGAAAGTTTCATAATTAAATACTGTTATAGATCTTGAAAGAAGGCCATATTATCAATACCTCTTCACTACATTTTTTCAGTGGCTGCTATTTTCCCCCTATACCAACCTGCTGCAAAATCACAGAGTCCCCACCAGATTTTTTGCAACATGGTATACTGAGCTCTCTTTCTTCCTAGTAATGCAGCACACTCTCCGTCTCTTATTACTTATATCCAGGGAACCATAGTTCTCTGACACAAGGCTAATGAAAGGCTAAAGTGTGAGGCTTTTGTTATAATCGTAACTGACATGGATCCTGTAAGTGCAAATTACATTTAAAACAAAGCAGGACTTTTTTTTTTTTTTTAATATTTTTTATTGAGGTTTTGCATGTCAAACATAAAACATAATACGCCTTTTTTGAAAAAAGAAAAAGATACAAACAAAATTGAGCAATACATTTCGACAGTTATATAAAACATCAATGGTAGACTAATGTAACCTCGATTTTTTAATAAAGTAGCATACATGACTGACCAGCTGGGAACACAGTTTTAGGCCCAATGGACCAGAATTGCAAAAAAAAAACAAAAAAAAAAAAAAACTGATGGTCAGGTAAGCAGCTCCTTAGGAGCGTCAAGAAGAGAAGGAATGCGTATACAGTGAGGGGGGGGGGGGATATTCAGCGGGTAAGCACCGCTCTAAATATGGGGGAAAGGGTGGAGGGCGGAGCCATAAGATATATATTGGGGCTGACATGCTTCTCAGGCTATTACTATTATAGCTGTATTTGATGAGTATCCCTAAGTAGAGAACCCAACCTGATAAAGGTCCCTAGGCTTTCGTGTATAGAATGAATTAGGTTGACTCCTGGTATAGTTATACTCAAGGAGGGATATTAGTATGTATGCAATCTGAGATATAGGGGGCTTCTGGTTGAGCTCCTCTCCCAGGGAAATGCCAGCTATCGGCGATGTGGGGAAAGGGAGTAGGGGTATGACCCGCAGGCAACAAGTGCCAGCGGGAAAGGGAGGAGAGGGGCCCAACAGGAATAGATGAACTGCTCTAATAATTAAATCAACATAGGGAACACCATAATCTAAGATAAGGCTAACAATGTCTCCTACATATGTAACTATGATATGTACAAGATGGGGGTCATATATAGGAGTATCACAACAATTAAAAAGTAATACAAACTATCTCCGTAAGACCCTGGATGGCATACTATCAATTAGTCTAAGCAATATCTACCAACTATAGCCATAGTACAACAGCAATTGCAGAGTTAACATTTATGAACAGTGCAGTGCTTAGTCCTTTAAATAATGTTGTTTTAAATATCTAAGGGTATAGGCTTCATCTAAGATACTAATGTCATCGAAATATAGCAATATAACATATTATATATAAAGATGACAAATATGTAGATGATATCATAACAATAAAGAAGTAAAATAGTCTGGGAAATATGTATATGAATAACGTATGATGATAATATCATATGTACATTGGCGGTGAGTGAGAATGTGGATCGAGTTATCAATTATTGCTGAAAAAAACATGTAACCCTTATATTCAATAAAAATAACATCTCAATAACTGAAGGTCCTTTTCTACAGTTTGGTAATGGGAACTGATGATTTTAGACAATCTAGAGCTTGCATGTGGCTGTATTGCTCTACTAGGCATTTTAGATCATAGTATGTCCTACTAGCTAATGGAATCACCTAGATACCTCCCATTTACTTTAGGTTTCATGTCATTCTAAGCTTATTCTTAAAAGTCACAGATAGACATACACAAGGAGTCACAGGCAGAAAACACTCATATTACAAGTATATCCAAGTGTAAAATAGTTTGACCTTAGGCAACAGGCCTCATATATACAGTGCAAAATGTAACCTTTATGTTAAACTAAATAGATATTAACTGTTCTAGAGATTTCTTCTGTGAAATATAGCCACTTTAACTTTTGTGCCATATGCATTCAGAGTACTGGTATGATAGGTAAGATGTAACTAGAAAACAATAAACAGAACTTACATACATCTCCACTAAGAATACGTCTTCCATATTTGGAGCCATATCCAATACTCAATGACATAGAGACAGTATATGCCAAGATCTGATTGAGAGCATGTATAAAGAAATAAGAAAAAAACAAAGAGTTCAAGTAATAAACTATTAATGCATAGATTACACTAAGCATGCAGTGAAGGGTCAAAGAGTTCAATCAGCAGTGGGGCTCCTGTTTCAATAGTCTAGGGTGGACTGCGGAGCAAGCAATAAAAGAGGAATCTTCCTGGGTCCTATATCGAGCTCCTTGGTGCCACCAGGTTAGAAAAGATCTTACAAATAACATTTTAGTTCTATGCTAGAAGTTTAGGAATTAAAGAACAACCACTGTTGATATATATATATATAAGACTATGCACGGATAATGTCATCAACCTTTGTTGCGTTATGAGCTCAGAACTATTGATTACACTGTGCAGACTACATAGTTTATTAGCATTGGATCAGCACAGTCACATCATTCCAGTAACTGTTAACAAGTGAATTGAAAACAGCTCAGACAGCGGTGTACCTAGGATAGAACAGGGAGCAAACCACATGTAACAGTCATGGAGCTCAAATGATATTTTACAGCCAATTAGCCCACTTCGATGTAAACCTGACTCTGTATATAGTCCTGTGTCAGTCCTTCAAACTCAGGGTGCTTAGGGTTAATATGGTTTAGTGTGCAATCTGAAAAAGAGACAAGCGACCTCTCTCGCTGTCTGTAAAAGCAGCGCTAAATGGACCTAGTCTCAAATCTTGCAAGAACAAAGCTCTCCGTTCTACCCCACGCCTAGGCAAATCCAAGTTGTATACTGTGCGACAGACGGGAGGTGCAGAGCATCCACCATCTGGGTCGGCATTGACCGCATCTCATAAAGCAGCTGAGCGTCTAACACCATGCCATATGTGCAGACAAGGAGACTGTTACCGGTGCGCTATGGGTATAAACCCAGGCGTCTGAGATGTTGAGCGGTATGTACTGCTGTTTAAAAAGTATCTTTAAGCTGAACTCGGCATCCAGTGTCCTAATAGACGGGGTCTTCTGGCTTGAGGGAGAGCTGCTGGTTAACTTACAGTCTACCTTGTCAATGAGGGTATGGGCTAAGGTTTTCAAGTAGCTTGTCCGGCTCGTTCCCTTGATCTGCATCTGAGGTGTCTCGAGCTGGATTTCACTGCGTAGTTCAGACAGGGACCGATCTGACACTGTAGGGATGTGCGCTGCAACTGTAATGTTGTCGGGAAGGAACGGGGCACTGCATGTCAGCGACATGTCTCCCATAGCTTTGGTGCAAATACTCGGCTGAGGGGAAGGGTAAGGCATTGCAATCGTACCATCTTGAAGTAACTCGATCTGTGCGCCTTCAGGCCTCTTGCTAGGTAGAGCATTGTTAGATAAACCTCTCATCACCGATCGTAGCGTGGTAGAAATATCGAAAAAGCAGCTTTCCATCTGCCATTCTAGGTCTTTCAGTAGAGTATGCAAAAGCACATTATCCTCCATTTTACTAGAAGCTTCAAATTACAGCTAGAGTCGGAAGTAGGGATAGTAGGCCCAGACACCTTCCTCTGGTATAAAGTGTGAACCATCCAATTAGATGCATAAACCGGCTAAGGTAAAATATCCCTCACCTACAGACCGATTAATAGTAGTCCATATATATATTTAGGTCAATCTTTGATTAGAATATAAGCATTTTTCCTGATTTTAGGCCTAGGAGCTCAATCAATGTACATCTGCTTACTCCGGCCATTGGCTCTGCCCCCCCCCCACAAAGCAGGACTTTTTGCATCACTTATATGTTTTCTGAGGATAACAGTACCAGTCTCTGAAAATGGGTTAAGCATATAGCTAAAGCCGAACTCCAAACTGTTCCTATTTGAGAGGGACAGTCCCAAATTCTGAGCTCTTTCATGCTGTTCCTCTGAGACAGCCATTTGTTCCTATTTGCAGAATTTCTCTTGCACTAGAGCACAGAGACATGTCCACAAACTGACCGTACACACCCTTGCACCAACCAGACACACCCATGATCCCAGCCACCATTGATCCATGACCCTTACCCATCCCGCAAAGATCTGTTCACAAAATGACCAATGGCCACCTTTAACCTTCCGAATCCCTAATACCTAGCAACAAATTTTGGAAGGTATTCTAAAGTCTCTCTTGAAAAACACATCAAATTGCAGCTCCTGAGCAGAGCACAACCAGTGACTGGTGCAACACACATGTACACCTTGTAACTGGCTCATCAGCTATGTCCTGGTCTGGAGCTGCAATGGGTGATGGGCTACAGGGTAGTGGTAATGATCTGAGATGTGAGATCCAACATTGACATATGGCAGACAGAGGTTCAAGACTGTGGGTCTGATCTGTAAATATCACAGGGGATTCATGACCAATGTGCATGTAGATAAATAACTAAAGGGGCTTCACAGCCATGGGTCTGATCTATGTTCTAATTACAACCAAAGCTCATTCTCCTGATCACTCCTGATTCACTGGATGTGCAAAGTTTATGTGAAGAACAGATTGCAACTGTACAAATAGCTGCAAGCTAAAGAGATATTTGTAGCTGACATTTACCAATTGTGTAATAGTGATACCTTTAAGAGAATATAAACATATGCTGACATATAAAAAAAATAGCAAACACATTAACACCTTCATTGTTGATACCATTCATATATCTATGGTCAAGCAGTTTTAGACTTTACATATCAGTACTTTCTGTGTAAAAAAAAAACAAAACAAGATGTATTTAATTGTCTTTCTTTGCTCTAAAAGAGCATTTAAAATTGTATATTAAACTGTAAATGTAAACAAGTTTAAAGGGACAATAAAGTAAAAAATAAACTTTCATGATTTAGATACAGCATATCATTTTATACAACTTTCCAGTTACTTCTATAATCAAATTTGGTTTGTTCTCTTGGTATCCATTGTTGAAGAGTACATTTATGTAGACTGATTATAGGGGGTCCATTTATTAAGCAGCAAATGCTGCTTTGGAGACCCATCATTTCAGGTCAGTCAAGATGCAGCGGTCGTAAGAAAAATGTTATGTATAGGGCACACATGAACTAATACCCTCTAGTTGTGAAAAACTGTAAATTCATTCAGATAAGAGGCGACCTTCAAGGGCTTAGAAATTATCATATGAGCCTACCTAGCTTTCAACTAAGAATACAAAAAGAACAAAGCAAATTTGATGATAAAAGTAAATTAGAAAGTTCTTTAAATGACTTGTCCAATCTGAATCATGAAAGTTTAATTTTGACTAGACTGTCATTTTAAGGTGTCTTTAATCTATGAGATATATCAGTGGCTTTTTCTACAATTATTGAATAACAAAATATAGATAAAAAAAATAATCATTGGGCAACTATAAAACACATATTTCCAATCATCCAAAAACTATTGTTGCAGATTTTTCAAGGACAAATATTTTTATTGTTATTATTAGTATTACCACATTCAGCCTGTAGATAACTGTTGTCCTTGAAAAACAAAATATTAATGAAAAAAAATGAATCATTTGGCTTTACTAAAACTCATATTTCAAACCATCAGAAAACTATCGGCTAGATTATGAGTCTTGCGTTATGAGTAAAAAAGCAGCGTTAAGCCTCATAACGCTGCTTTTTTACTACCGCTGGTATTACGAGTCTTGCAGATTTAGGGGCACCGCACTCTTTTTTGGCCTTACCGCAAATCAACTTACACAAATTACATATAGTTTTTTTTTCAATGGGACTTTTGTATTACGAGCTTGTCCTGGGAGGCCAAAAAGTGAGCGGTACACCCTACCCCATAAAGATTTGTGCCGCATTTTAAAGTCAGTAGTTATGAGTTTTACACTACAACACTGTAGCATAAAACTCATAACTAAAGTGCTAAAAAGTACACTAACACCCATAAACTACCTATTAACCCCTAAACCGAGGCCCTCCCGCATCACAAACACTAAAATAAAATTATTAACCCCTAATCTGCTGTCCCTAACATTGCTGCCACCTACCTACATTTATTAACCCCTAACGTCGCCACCACTATACTAAATTTATTAACCAGTAAATCTAAGTCTAACCCTAACACCCCCTAACTTAAATATAATTAAAATAATTCTAAATAAAACTTACTATTAATAACTAAATAATTCCTATTTAAAAATAAATACTTACCTGTAAAATAAACCCTAAGCTAGCTACAATATAACTAATAGTTACATTGTAGCTATCTTAGGGTTTATTTTTATTTTACAGGCAAGTTTGTTTTTATTTTAACTAGGTAGAATAGTTACTAAATAGTTATTAACTATTTAATAACTACCTAGCTATAATAAATACAAATTTACCTATAAAATAAAACCTAACCTAAGTTACACTAACACCTAAGACTACACTACAATTAAATAAATTACCAAAATTAAATACAATTAAATAAATTAAATACAATTAGCTAAATTACAAAACCCCCCACTAAATTACAGAAAATAAAAAACAAATTACAAGATATTTAAACTAATTACACTTAATCTAATAGCCCTATCAAAATAAAAAAGCCCCCCCACCCAAAATAAAAAAAAACTCTAGCCTAAACTAAACTACCAATAGCCCATAAAAGGGCCTTTTGCGGGGCATTGCCCCAAAGAAATCAGCTCTTTTATCTGAACAAAAAAAATACAAAACAACCCCCCCAACGATAAAACCCACCACCCACACAACCAACCCCCCAAATAAAACCCTAACTAAAAAAACCTAAGCGCCCCATTGCCCTGAAAAAGGCATTTGGATGGGCATTGCCCTTAAAAGGGCATTTAGCTCTATTGCGGCCCAAAGCCCTAACCTAAAAATAAAACCTACCCAATAACCCTTATAAAAAACCTAACACTAACCCCTGAAGATCCACTTACAGTTTCGAAGATTCGACATCCATCCTTAACGAAGCCGGGAGAAGTCCTCAACAAAGCCTGGAGAAGTCTTCATCCAAGCCGGGAGAAGTGGTCCTCCAGACGGCAGAAGTCTTCATCCAGACTGCATCTTCTATCTTCATCCATCCGGCGCAGAGCGGGTCCACCTTCAAGACATCCGACGCGGAGCATCCTCTTCTTCCGACGACTACCCGACGAATGAAGGTTCTTTTAAGTGATGTCATACTAGATGGCTTCCCTTAGATTCTGATTGGCTGATAGAATTCTATCAGCCAATTGGAATTAAGATTGAAAAAATCCTATTGGCTGTTCCAATCAGCAAACAGAATGCGAGTTCAATCCTATTGGCTGATTGCATCAGCCAATAGGATTTTTTCAACCTTAATTCACATTGCCTGATAAAATTCTATCAGCCAATCGGAATCTAAGGGACGCCATCTTGGATGACGTCACTTAAAGGAACCTTCATTCGTCGGGTAGTCGTCGGAAGAAGAGGATGCTCCATGTCAGATGTCTTGAAGATGGACCCGCTCTGCGCCGGATGGATGAAGATAGAAGATGCCGTCTGGATAAAGACTTCTGCCCGTCTGGAGGACCACTTCTCCTGGCTTGGATGAAGACTTCTCCTAGCTTTGTTGAGGACTTCTACTGGCTTTGTTGAGGATGGATGTCGGATCTTCAAAACTGTAAGTGGATCTTCAGGGGTTAGTGTTAGGTTTTTTTTAAGGGTTATTGGGTGGGTTTTATTTTTAGGTTGGGACTTTGGGCCGCAATAGAGCTAAATGCCCTTTTAAGGGCAATGCCCATCCAAATTCCCTTTTCAGGGCAATGGGGCGCTTAGGTTTTTTTAGTTAAGGTTTTATTTGGGAGGTTGGTTGTGTGGGTGGTGGGTTTTACTGTTGGGGGGTGGTTTGCTTTTTTTTTCAGGTAAAAGAGCTGATTTCTTTGGGGCAATGCCCCGCAAAAGGCCCTTTTAAGGGCTATTGGAAGTTTAGTTTAGGCTAGGGTTTATTTTTATTTTGGGGGGCTTTTTTATTTTGATAGGGCTATTAGATTAGGTGTAATTAGTCTATATATCTTGTAATTTGTTTTTTATTTTCTGTATTTTTTTTTTGTAATTTAGCTAATTGTATTTAATTTATTTAATTGTATTTAATTTAGCTAATTTATTTAATTGTAGTGTAGTGTAGTGTTAGGTGTTAGTGTAACTTAGGTTAGGTTTTATTTTACAGGTACATTTGTATTTATTTTAGCTAGGTAGCTATTAAATAGTTAATAACTATTTAGTAACTATTCTACCTAGTTAAAATAAAAACAAACTTGCCTGTAAAATAAAAATAATCCCTAGATATGATGTCGGGGGCGGGGCCAATCGCTAAGGAGACCAGACGTGTTCTTATGCAGCTCCTGGTTTTAAGCTTGAATTTTAAGGATTTACGGCATATAATTAGTTTTAAATCGCTCTGTTCATGGATGAGTACTGAGATATTCTCTTGCTACACAAAATAAGACCACAATTGCACCACTTTGGGAGATATCAAGATAACTTACGCTGTAAAGTGCAGCCATGTGGTGAGAACTACTACGCTTCATCTTAAACTTCTTGAACTACGGTAAATCAGCTATACTGGCTAAAGTTCGTTCTACAGCTTTATTATGGGGGATACCTACTGTGAAATAAAGGCTCTCTTGGCAGATTTGGACCAGCGCATGACACACCAGTTCCATGAGCTTAAGTACGAGTTGCAGCGTGGCTTTGAAAGCAGGGAAGAGGTGTCAACAGTTATAGTAGAGCGAGTGGATTCTGCAGCTCATATGCCGTTGCCCACTGCTCAATCCTTTAAGCAGCTAAGTGCGGTTACTACTGCTGTACACCGATCGCATATATCCTATCTCCCTTTGACCTCCTGTACACCGGGAGATCTACTAGACCCTGAGGACACAGTGGAGAATCGATTGCCAGTAAGTACTGTGGCCCGATATGATAACCAGCACCCGGTGAAATCCGGTCAGCGAACACGCAGTTCTTTATATTTTTATGAGCACACAGCTGACTCTGTGCCTAATACGTACTGCAAGCATTCGTCTAGTGCTCTGGGGCTCTCGGGTGGAAGTGAGAGAGCGCTATATCTATATGGATCAAGATACCCTGACAGATTCGCCCTGCAACACCAGAAGGCCTATCTTAATGAGGACAGCGTGGCTATCGGACAGTATTTCTCAGCAGCTTCAGCCCTCAGAACTGGGATAGAGTAAATGGTTTAGCTGACTCCCCACATGCTTTTTTATCGCTTTATAGTCGACATGTACTGTGGAGAGCAAAATTATTCTACAAAACTTCTTGACTTTCGGCCCTACACCGGAACTTTATTCCACCTACTACCCTTTGTGAAATATAGTTTATTAGGGCACTGAGTTCGCATGAAAATGGTTAACAGTCAGAGCCTTAGACCCTCTGTTATAGACATCCACATATTTAATACAGCATCTAGAGCATTTCTGCAATAGGTTGGTGTTAGTTTGGATGGCCAAGCTCTGTGGGGCAGTAATCCATGTCTCACATGGACTTGCCTCTCATCTAAGCGATCCTCATGTATTTCTCTATTCCACTCATCTATACAATCAGAGGATGGAGCAACGGGACTCTTTGCTAGATCTATTAACTGTATACACTACGTGGCTGTTTGCCATATACAGCTCTGTACACACAGCTCTTATTATGAATGATGCTGGGGAATAATACCTGGTTTCATGTGTCTGATAATGGCTCTCAGGTTGTGATTACTTTATCTAATTTTAACCTAGTACTAATAGTTACCTAAACATGTTTATCTATGAGGGACAATTCTTTGTACCTTAAGCTACAAGTCTTAGCTAAAATATAGTTTGTTTTACATTTGCCCACAAATATAAGTTTTTGCTTCCTTGCTATCCTGCTCACTTAATGTATTTGATATTCTGTGTTCTCATAATTGTTTATAAGTTAATGTGATGCCTCTGAAACTTGTATGATTCTTTTTATGATGCAGGTTTATCTAGGGCTTTAATCTCTGTTAAGTGGGTCTTAAAAGTTGGTTAAGCGTTATTTAGCTGAGGAGAACTATATAGTGGTGCGAGAAGTGATGGGGGCTGTATCATCAGTCCCTGCAGCGCTCCCTTTTACACATAGCAATTTCCCCTGCAAGCTGAGAGACAAGTGCTACTAAGTTCCTTATAGCATAGGTCCTAAACTAGCGCTGGTCCTGATGCATAGGTTACATGTTAAGGGCACTATATCTCATAGTTTCACAAAGTTAAGTATTGTGTACATATACGCTACTCTACTGTGTTCTGACCCACCTGATGTAAAAGTTTTATACCAGGCTGTAAATCATAACACATATTTTGCCTCACATAGCATTAACCTCTATAATCATATATTGTCTGTTTTCTTTTTACATGACTTTGATATTTTTAATAACCTGTTATGTGTCATGACTTTGCATTGGATTTGATGGGATATGCTATTCTTAGTTACTGTTGTATTACAGATTTATCTTTTATGTGCGATCTAACACTCAGTTTGATATGTCAGAGTCATTTTCCACATTATGTGTTTTAGAGGCCTAACTCACAGATATATATTATAGTCTGATATCAATCTAATACCAAGTTGTATATATGTGATATTTATCCTATTATTTCACTGTATCAATGAATCCCCAATACAGCTTTTTCCATTTCACTATCTAACCCTAGCATATAGCGCTAGAAAATTTTGCTAAAATATATAGACTAGCCATATACTTTAATACGCTTACTCTCCTATGTCCCTGGGTGTTTTCCTGCCTGCAATAGGCTAACATGCCCTGTATCATTGCTGTCCTAAATAGGTATATTATACTGTGGTCCCCATGCATAATTATGGTACTGCTAATGCTCATTCCTTCTTTAACCATATACAAAAACAGCTTAGGTTCAGGAGTATTATTTCAGCGTAGCTAATTGTGCAACTAAGCTAGCATGTGGAGTAACTGGCTTTCTGCGGCCGAGAAAGACTAGACAGTCTTAACTACTATATATTGCACATCTGCATTCTATGCTACTGTTTGGCCCAGTAGAGGCCACAGAACTGACTACCAAGTGCTATCCCATTTCCATGAAACTAATGGACTTATTAGAGAACTGTTAACTAGTCAGCCAGCTACGCCATTTTTCTCACCTATAACCTGAAAACCTATGACCAGAAACTAGTATATTAATGGTCTTGCCTGTAACATCCCACTATCCAGGTATCCCACATGGCTCCGCCCCCCCCCATCAGGGTTCACCCTTATTGCAAGTGAACAAATCAGCGGTATTTATCCGCAATTGCTGATATATTGTTATAAGTTTTTCTTACATCTGTATGTTATATTTAGTTTACCATACTATAGGATGTATATGTTACAAGAATGTCCAATATATTTTTATTCACAGCTATGGTTATTACTATCATTCCTCTTTCCTTTATCATTAGCCTTGACAGGTTCAAGAGCATTACTTCAAGCAGATGAGGAACATAGCTAAAGAAAAAGAGGTTTCATTATTATGTATATATTCTCTCTTTTGTTTTTATTTTTTATGTAGACTTAACTATCTCTAGAAATGGCATGATATTCTTTATACATTGTGTGTTGCAGAGATCATCCATGGTGTCATATGTCTGCAGAATTAATATATATGTTGTCATGTAATGAATGATGTATTGCTAATAACCTCAATAAAAAAAACTTTGATTTAAAAAAAAAATAATCCCTAAACTAGCTACAATGTAACTATTAGTTATATTGTAGCTATCTTAGGGTTTATTTTACAGGTAAGTATTTAGTTTTTAAATAGGAATTATTTAGTTATTAATAGTAAGTTTTATTTAGATTTATTTTAATTACATTTGTTAGGGGGTGTTAGGGTTAGGGTTAGACTTAGATTTAGGGGTTAATAAATTTAGTATAGTGGCGGCGACGTTGGGGGCGGCAGATTAGGGATTAATAAATGTAGGTAGGTGGTGGCAATGTTAGGGGTGGCAGATTAGGGGTTAATACTCTTTAACTAGTGTTTGCGATGCGGGAGTGTGGCGGTTTAGTGGTTAATATGTTTATTGTAGTGGCGGTGATGTCCAGAGCGGCAGATTAGGAGATAATAAGTATAATGTAGGTGTCGGGGGTGGTAGATTAGGGGTTAATAAGTGTAAGATTAGGGGTGTTTAGACTCGGGGTTCATGTTAGGGTGTTAGATGTAAACATAAATTTTCTTTCCCCATAGGAATCAATGGGACTGCGTTACTGAGTTTTACGCTGCTTGTTTTGCAGGTGTTAGACTTTTTCTCAGCCGGCTCTCCCCATTGATGTCTATGGGGAAATCATGCACGAGCACGTACAACCAGCTCACCGCTGACTTAAGCAGCGCTGGTATTGGAGTGCGGTATGGAGCACAATTTTGCTCTACGCTCACTTCTTGCCTTTGAACGCCGGGTTTGTAAAAACCTGTAATACCAGCGCTGTAGGAAAGTGAGCGGTGAGAATAACATGCAAGTTAGTACCGCACACCTCATAACGCAAAACTTGTAATCTGGCTGTATATTTGTAGATGTCTAATATATTTTCATTAGTATTACTGCATTTAGCCTGTAGATAACTGCTGTCCTCCACAATTACCATACCTTACCTATGTCAATAAGATTCTTATAATGATGTTTTCGAATTGTTTCTTTGATTTGAATGGTATGTTTTAAATAAATATATATATATTTAAAAGATAAAACATGTTTGCAATATATCTGTATACTCTAAATATGTTACTTTTTGTTTTTGGTACTTAGTGCTTTTAAAAGTGTTTAACCAACAGACAGAGGCGTAACTAGAATCCACAGGGCCCAGGTGCAAGAATCTAAGAAGGGCCCCCCTACCCCCCCCCAAAAAAAAAATATGTAAATTTGACACTTATTTTTTTTAATTATTATTACAGACTGTGACACTGGCACCAATTCGCTAAGACAATAAGCAAAGTGATATTACTGTGACACTGGCACCAATTCGCTAAGACAATAAGCAAAGTGATATTACTGTGACACTGGCACCAATTCGCTAAGACAATAAGCAAAGTGATATTACTGTGACACTGGCACCAATTCGCTAAGACAATAAGCAAAGTGATATTACTGTGACACTGGCACCAATTCGCTAAGACAATAAGCAAAGTGATATTACTGTGACACTGGCACCAATTCGCTAAGACAATAAGCATTGTGATATTACTGTGACACTGGCACAAATTATCTCAGACAGACAATAAGCACTGTGATATTACTGTGACACTGGCACCAATTAGCTCAGACAATAAGCATTGTGATATTACTGTGACACTGGCACCAATTAGCTCAGACAATAAGCACTGTGATATTACAGTGACAGTAACATCACAGTGCCTATTGTCTGAGCTAATTGGTGCCAGTGTCACAGTAATATCACAGTGCTTATTGTCTGAGCTAATTGGTGCCAGTGTCACAGTAATATCACAGTGCTTATTGTCTGAGATACTTGGTGCCAGTGTCACAGTAATATCACAGTGCTTATTGTCTGAGATAATTAGTGACAGCCCAGCGTCACAGGATATAGTGCTTGAAATCACAAAAATGTACTGTGCTATCATCTATGATATAACACTTACAGAATGCAAACACACCATTATTGTCTTTCTAAATGATCTTCTGTCAACACCAATGACAAATAGATTATGCTAATAAATATACAAATAAATTAATGTATAGAAAGTATACATGTAACATTACTTTTAAGGAAAAGAAGTACAGATCTGTATATGACATCCATAGATAACTGCATAAGAGGTGCAGACAGTGGGACCAAGAGGCACGTGATGCTATAAAGGCACGAGCCGCAGAAGCACACGCTGCTAGTTACAGCCATCATTATCTGCTTGTGGAGCCCCTGGTACTTTGCGTCCTATATGCAGGATCTCATATATTGTAAAGTCCTAGTGCTGCTAATACCCCAAAACTCAGACCCCTGATCACATTACATCTCCATTCCATTTGCACCCCTCTGAGTCAGCACATCAAGGCCACTACTGGTCACATTTTATTTAAAAACATCACAATTGTTTGCTCAATTCTGAATCTGCAGGTGCGTAATAGTCCAGCAGTGTATTTGCAACTCCTCTAACTCTTTTCTAAGTCCAAATTATACACCAACACTTTTATAAACACTCCACAAATAAAGTGAATTTATGAGCCAGATAATACAAAATAATACACCCCAATCCCATTTTCACCATTTTCCTTAAAGGTACAGCATACCCTACATTTTGTCCCCTTAAATTTGTTCCCAATGATCAATTTTACCTGCTGGAGTGTATTAGATTGTTTACGAATAACTAATTTACCTTTTTTGGGCATTTGAAATCAGTGATTTTGCCCGTGGTATCTTTGCTTATTCGGAAAGTTTTTACACTTAATATTAGGCTTATAGAAAAGCTGTGAAAATGTGGCTAGGAGAAGAAATTACACTCCCAGTAGGAGGTAGGAGAGATAAGTAACAAAATATTAATGTTTAATTGTTCCCTCAAAGTTTACAGATAGAGAGAATATAAAGAAGCATGTGTGTACAAAAAGGAATAAAATAAGGCTATATGATTTCCCTGCAAGCTCAACCCATTTTGATGGGTTGTGATTTCAAAGAGAAAACAGCTATAAATAAACCTAAAGAAGCATTCTATTTCTAATATATTATGCAGCTGGTTTAACAAGTCATAATTTGGAAACACATTAAGGGAAAAATAAATTTCAGTACACTGTCCCTTTAACCACAATCAGAGCGAATGCACCTCTTGTAAAAATCCCACCCGGTGTCTCTTGAGCTGTATCCCCTGAATAAGCACTCCAGAGATGTACACACTGATTTAGCCTCCCTACACCCCAAGGTCTGTTCCCAATCCAGAATCATTCAGCAAGCAATATCCTTTACCTCCAACCTCATCATTGGTTATGTATATATCAGATAGTTGATATGCACTTAAGTATCAAGATACATAATAGTTGGCTTAATATTTTCACATTTAATAGTCACTTGTGGACAAGGTATTTTATTGAATTAAGATCAGTATAAATATTTATGGTTTAGAGATATGTGGGACTTTATCTGGCAGATGCCAAGACATTTTTTGCAGATTTTTTCTTTATTTGTTTTCTTGCAGTTTTCACAGTTTACACATGTGATTATAATCACCACAGTTACATTAAACTATATATATATATATATATATATATATACACACACACACACACATATATATATATATTGCTGTTAATTACATAGTACAGGGAGTGCAGAATTATTAGGCAAGTTGTATTTATGAGGATTAATTTTATTATTGAACAACAACCATGTTCTCAATGAACCCAAAAAACTCATTAATATCAAAGCTGAATAGTTTTAGAAGTAGTTTTTAGTTTGTTTTTAGTTATAGCTATTTTAGGGGGATATCTGTGTGTGCAGGTGACTATTACTGTGCATAATTATTAGGCAACTTAACAAAAAACAAATATATACCCATTTCAATTATTTATTTTTACCAGTGAAACCAATATAACATCTCAACATTCACAAATATACATTTCTGACATTCGAAAACAAAACAAAAACAAATCAGTGACCAATATAGCCACCTTTCTTTGCAAGGACATTCAAAAGCCTGCCATCCATGGATTCTGTCAGTGTTTTGATCTGTTCACCATCAACATTGCATGCAGCAGCAACCACAGCCTCCCAGACACTGTTCAGAGAGGTGTACTGTTTTCCCTCCTTGTAAATCTCACATTTGATGATGGACCACAGGTTCTCAATGGGGTTCAGATCAGGTGAACAAGGAGGCCATGTCATTAGATTTTCTTCTTTTATACCCTTTCTTGCCAGCCACGCTGTGGAGTACTTGGACGCGTGTGATGGAGCATTGTCCTGCATGAAAATCATGTTTTTCTTGAAGGATGCAGACTTCTTCCTGTACCACTGCTTGAAGAAGGTGTCTTCCAGAAACTGGCAGTAGGACTGGGAGTTGAGCTTGACTCCATCCTCAACCCGAAAAGGCCCCACAAGCTCATCTTTGATGATACCAGCCCAAACCAGTATTATTTGTTTGGATTGAATTAAGACATTAGTTAAGATTAATAAGTTCTGCTATTTGATGAATTAAATCTTTCTAATATTTCAGCACTTTATAAATTACTATATAATTGCCATTCAAAGTATCATGAAATGTCTATCAATTCGTCTGTTTTCCTATACTATATAGTGAGAAGTGCTTTTAAACTTAAATAAGTTATATACACTGCATGAGGGAGATAACTATCTTTAAATATCTAAATATGAATATGTGTCATGTATCTTTAAATTTAGTCACAGCTGTAGCCTATTTAAGCGGAAGGCAGCTGCTGCTCCTTTAAGCAGTGAACAAGTGCTTGGTAAGCACGAAACATGTCTGCTGCATGAGGAGCGCAGCTTCTCTCCCTTTTGTGTATTTTAAACTGGTCAGTTTGTGCTGTTGTACTGATGGACTGAACCGCATGCTGTTTTTATACTTGCTCAAATAAAGATTGGATATATTCTTATATTGCCGGCTTCTGGGACATTATTCTGTATTCTGGATTACCTGCTCTTTAGCGTATGGGACGGATGCGCTGCAGTTCCTTTGCCGGCTTCTGTGACTTGACGTCATCCCCACTCTCCTGTGTGCCGTAACCCGGAAGTACTGCCTTATGCGGTGAGGGAGGAAAGAGCGCACTGCTGGTTTGACTGTTTGTTTGTCTCTTCGTTTCCGTCCGGATAGCAGTTGCTGCCTCTCTGAAGAAAAGGAACCCTCACTAAGAACGGCTATAGTACATACCGAGGACCTATCGGCTGAAGATCAGGTGGGTGAGTATTGGTCTCATTTTCTCCGATTGAGCATTACAGCATTACAACATATGACATATTTAATGTACAGCACTTTCAAACACTGACCGGAATTTACACTTAGAAGCTATATACACGCTTAACTCCTTACTATTATGGATAACAGTGAAGAGGAATCTTATGTGCTAACCAATTTTGAAGAGACTGTCACACAATATGACATTGAGGATGAAGTGGTTTATACCATCGATACCTTATTTTATGAAATTGATGCCTTAAGGAAGAAAGACTTAAAATTGGAGTTAGACATTAAGACTTTCCTTATATACAAAAACAACAAACATATCCCTAGAGGACTACTCATCAGAAAGTTCCCCTCCTTTAGAGTAATTGATAATGATTTCATGATGAAATGGAACGTTATATTGGATACATGCTCATTTGCCTTAATAGATCTATTAATAAAACACAAACAGAAACAAAGAATGGATCTTTTAATTGAAATTAAGGATATACAAGATAAACTAAAAACAATCCAAAAAGACCCTGACTTCAAAATATATGATAAACAGTTTGAAAAAAATATGCAAACGTTTCGTCAGGAGCTTTGGGAATATAAGTCCAGGAAAATTCTAAGGGACAAACATGACTATGACCACCATTCTGTTTATAGATGGGACTCAAATGAGGGTGGGGATCCTAAAAAGAGAAAGAGGTGGTACAAAAACAAGAGGAATAAATCTAAAAAACAAGTCAGTTTTTCTGATAATGACACTGAGTATGAAATAGAGTCCTCTGATGGGGAGAATTACATTGAGGAGACTATCCCCACAGTCTTACAAATTCCACAAGAAATGCCATCCACCAGTGTCTCAAAAAATGAACAGCGAGAGACTTTGCCAGCAGTAAAAAAGAAAACATACATAAAGGCAAAAAAACAAACTGTGAACAAGGTGGGGGAAGGGAGAACAGAAGAAACTATAAAGAAACAACAGACTCCCTATCAAACTAGAGCAGGGAATCGGAAGAAGAAATATGCTTAGGAGAAAATAATGTTTTGAATTTGTCTAGTATGCAACTAACTATATTAGATCTAAAAGTATTGTCTAAAGGTTTGAATTTTGTGCCCTCTCAGCATTTCAACTTGTTTAACACCATTGTGGATATTAACAAATTTGTGCGCAAATTAATGTTGCGCAAACACTTTGGTAATGCTGAGAGGCCACAAGATGAAATCAATTGTCAGCCGAAAAGGACCAGCCCAGGATTCAACCCAACTGCTAGCGTGAAAAGTAAAAATACACGCTAGCACACTGAGAAATATCCAGGACGTGACCCACTCAGGATTAAGAAAAGTAACTGTCCTTTTAAGGAGATAAAAAAAAAAGTGAATTTCCTTTTAGCAAGTGAATAATAAATGTCCTTTTAAGCAGGATAGCAAACAAACAGATAATCCTTTTAGCAGATCTGGATAAAGCAAGTGTCCCTTTAAGAAGGTTAGCAAATAAACAGAGATTCCTTTTAGCAGGTCTGGATAAAGTAAATGTCCCTTTAAGCAGGTTAGCAAATAAACAGCGATTCCTTTTAGCAGGTCTGAATAAAGCAAATGTCCCTTTAAGCAGGTTTGGCAAATACACAGTGATTCCTTTAATAGGTCAGGATAAAGCAAATGTCCCTTTAAGCAGGTTAGCAAATAAACAGAGATTCCTTTAGCAGGTCTGATAAAGCAAATGTCCCTTTAAGCAGGTTAGCAAATGAACAGAGATTCCTTTAGCAGGTCAGGATAAAGCAAATGTCCCTTTAAGCAGGTTTGGCAAATAAAGAGTGATTCCTTTAATAGGTCAGGATAAAGCAAATGTCCCTTTAAGCAGGTTAGCAAATAAACAGATTCCTTTTAGCAGGTTTGAATAAAGCAAAAAGTCACTTAAAGCAGGTTTAGAAAATAATGAAGTATTCTTTGCAGCAGTTAAAGAAACTATCCCCATAAGCAGGTTTAACAAACATACCGAGTGGCATTCTGGCAAGGAGATCCAGGCAAGGAAGGAGACATCAGAACAGACTGACACAGGTCCGGTCAGAATGAATGTAGAAAAACAAACGGGCGCTGATTCAAATCTCCCGCCGAGATTTGAAGGCAGGGAGACTCTGACGTCAGGAGGAGAGCCGGATACCACATCACGTTTTTAGGCAACGTAACGATACAGAGGAGATCCGTGAGCCGCGGCGACACGGCAGTGAGCGGCTCCATTCATGACATCAATAATGTGATGAGTAATACATCAGAGGGAATTGTCAATCATGATAACCTGACATTTACTGACATTTGTTGTGTCACTGATTTACAGGAACTTTTAGATGAAGATACAGTTGACACTGAAGGTTTGATAACTGAAAAAAATGTTAACTTAAAGGGACAGTCTAGTCAAAACTAAACTTTCATGATTCAGATAGGGCAGCAATTTTAAACAACTTTCCAATTTAATTTTATCATCAAATTTGCTTTGTTCCCTTGGTGGTGTTTTTGAAAAGCTAAACCTAGCTAGGCTCAAACTGATTTCTAAACAGTTGAAAACCGCCTCCTAGCTCAGAGCATTTTGAAAGTTTTTCACAGTTAGACTGTGCTAGTTCACATGTGTCATATAGATAACATTGTGCTCACTCCCGTGAAGTTATTTGGGAGTCTTCTCTGATTGACTACACTGCATGTCTGTCAAAGGCACTTAGATAAGGAGGTTGTCTGCAAAGGCTTAAATACAAGATAATCACAGAGGTAAAAAGTATATTAAAATAACTGTGTTGGTTATGCAAAAACAGGGAATGGATAATAAAGGGATTATCTATCTTTTTAAATAAAAAAAATGTTGGTGTAGACTGTCACTTTAAGTAAATTCAAGAAAAAAAGTGAATTTTATCCTGTACATTCTAGATCTAATGCTGTAGAGATCTTTCAGAAAGTAGTTGAAGACAAACTTAGGGCACTAAACAGTACACCTAAACAGAGTAAAAAGAATCTATCCTTTAAAGAAAGAGCTGCCCTAGACAAATTAAATCAGAATGAGTCTATCATCATAAGGCCCTCCGATAAGGGAGGAAATGTAGTGGTCCTAGACAAGGTTAACTACTTAAAAGAAGCCAATAGACAGCTACAGGATAGGGAAGTATATATAAAATTGAAAGACAATCCCACTGCAAAGTTCAGAAAAGAATTGGTTGAACTAATTTCATATGCTAGGTGTAATAACATCATTACAGAGGCTACTAAAGAAAGTTTAGTCCCTGAACATCCAGTTATCCCTATCTATCACTATCTGCCAAAAATCCATAAGGACATTACTAACCCTCCTGGGCGTCCTATAATAGCCGGCATTAATTCTTTAAACGAACCCATTTCAGATCTGATTGACAGTTTTCTTCAACCAATTGTTAAGGCATTACCTAGCTTCATACAGGACACTACCTCTTTAATTTTAAAACTTGAAACTGTGGAATGGAAATCTAATTATAGATTCTTGGTGCTGGATGTGACATCCCTATACACCTCAATCACATATGTCAAAGGCTTACATGCGATAGATTACTTTTTAAACAACAAAAGTAACTTTAACCATGCAACTAAACAGTTTCTGTTAAATTCCATTGAATATCTTCTGACTCACAATTTCTTTATGTTCGATGGGGGTTTCTATCTCCAGGGACGTGGAACTGCTATGGGGGCGAAATTTGCCCCCTGTTACGCCAATCTCTTTATGGGATGGTGGGAGCTTTTCCACGTCTTTGGAGATAGGAACCCCTATCGACATAATATAGTGTTTTTTGCCAAATATATTGATGATCTGATACTGATTTTGGACTGTGTGGATAGCACAGTAGATGATTTTTGTACTTATCTTAATAACAATGACCACAACATCAAATTGGTGGGTGAACACAGTAATGACAGAATTACCTTTTTGGATATAACCATCATTGGTAATACTGATACAGGAGTAATAGAGACTGATCTATACAGAAAGGCTACAGCAGGAAACACTATCCTTGACTTTAATTCTTGTCACCCTAGACACACGTTACAAGGGATCCCTAAAGGCCAATATATTAGGGCTAAAAGAAACTGTACAAATGAAAGTAATTACAAAAAACAAGCTGACATTATCACTCAAAGATTGAGAGAAAGAGGATATAATGAAACTATCCTAGACAAAGCTCGCAAAGAGGTAGATATCATACCGAGGGCCAAACTTTTGCAATATAAAAATAAAAATAAAGGTCATCTGGAGATAGGCAAACCTAAGTTTATTACTACTTATAGCCTTGAATATAACAAAATCTGTGAAATAATAAGGGAATCCCTGCCGATTTTACACACTGACCCAATCCTCAAAGGGATAGTCAGTGAAGGCTGCCAATTCATCTCCAAAAGAGGAAAAACCTTGGGCAATTATGTTTCACCATCTGATCTACCTAGATCAAAACAGAATTGCTGGCTTAAACAAAAAAAGGGTTTCTTTAAATGTAGACACAGGGTATGTAAAACATGTGAATCTGTGAATGAAGGTGAATTTTTCACCTCTTCTAAAACTGGAAAAGTGCATCAGATCAAGTTTTACATAACATGTGTTACCACACATGTTATTTACCTCTTGACATGCGGAGGCTGTTCAAAACAGTATGTGGGGAGGTCCAAAAGACCCCTAAAAGAACGGTTCCTTGAACATGTGCGTTCCATAGAGGATCCAGACTCTGACACCCCCATTGCAAGACATTTTAAAACATTCCACAATTCTGATGCGTCTCTCTTGTCCTTGCAAGGTATAGACCATGTTCCACGGTGGAGAAGAGGAGGCAATAGACAAAATAAACTTAACCTAAGAGAGGTGTATTGGATATTTACCTTAAATACGTCTATGCCCCATGGTCTAAACCTAAGGAGAGATATAGATCTGTGTGTCTAGGGATCTGTATATATATGATTCATTCTGTCTATACAGTCTAGATAGGCTTTCTGTAGTATTATTTGTTTGGATTGAATTAAGACATTAGTTAAGATTAATAAGTTCTGCTATTTGATGAATTAAATCTTTCTAATATTTCAGCACTTTATAAATTACTATATAATTGCCATTCAAAGTATCATGAAATGTCTATCAATTCGTCTGTTTTCCTATACTATATAGTGAGAAGTGCTTTTAAACTTAAATAAGTTATATACACTGCATAAGGGAGATAATTATTTCTAAATATTTAAATATTAATATATGAGATGTATCTTTAAATTTAGTCACAGCTGTAGCCTATTTAAGCGGAAGGCAGCTGCTGCTCCTTTAAGCAGTGAACAAGTGCTTGGTAAGCACGAAACATGTCTGCTGCATGAGGAGCGCAGCTTCTCTCCCTCTTGTTGTGTTTTATTTTGGTCAGTTTGTGCTGTTGTACTGATGGACTGAACCGTATGCTGTTTTTATACTTGCTCAAATAAAGATTGGATATATTCTTATATTGCCGGCTTCTGGGACATTATTCTGTATTCTGGATTACCTGCTCTTTAGCGTATGGGACGGATGCGCTGCAGTTCCTTTGCCGGCTTCTGTGACTTGACGTCATCCCCACTCTCCTGTGTGCCGTAACCCGGAAGTACTGCCTTATGCGGTGAGGGAGGAAAGAGCGCACTGCTGGTTTGACTGTTTGTTTGTCCAAAACAGTACTCCACCTCCACCTTGCTGGCGTCTGAGTCGGACTGGAGCTCTCTGCCCTTTACCAATCCAGCCACGGGCCCATCCATCTGGCCGATCAAGACTCACTCTCATTTCATCAGTCCATAAAACCTTAGAAAAATCAGTCTTGAGATATTTCTTGGCCCAGTCTTGACATTTCAGCTTGTGTGTCTTGTTCAGTGGTGGTCGTCTTTCAGCCTTTCTTACCTTGGCCATGTCTCTGAGTATTGCACACCTTGTGCTTTTGGGCACTCCAGTGATGTTGCAGCTCTGAAATATGGCCAAACTGGTGGCAAGTGGCATCTTGGCAACTGCACGCTTGACTTTTCTCAGTTCATGGGCAGTTATTTTGCGCCTTAAGTTTTTCCACACGCTTCTTGCGACCCTGTTGACTATTTTGAATGAAACGCTTGATTGTTCAATGATCACGCTTCAGAAGCTTTGCAATTTTAAGAGTGCTGCATCCCTCTGCAAGATATCTCACTATTTTTTACTTTTCTGAGCCTGTCAAGTCCTTCTTTTGACCCATTTTGCCAAAGGAAAGGAAGTTGCCTAATAATTATGCACACCTTATATAGGGTGTTGATGTCATTAGACCACACCCCTTCTCATTACAGAGATGCAAATCACCTAATATGCTTAATTGGTAGTAGGCTTTCGAGCCTATACAGCTTGGAGTAAGACAACATGCATAAAGAGGATGATGTGGTCAAAATACTCATTTGCCTAATAATTCTGCACTCCCTGTATATATATATATATATATATATATATATACACACACACACACATATATATATATATTGCTGTTAATTACATAGTATATATATATATATATATATATATATATATATATATATATATATATATATATATATATACACACACACACACACACATATATACAGGGAGTGCAGAATTATTAGGCAAGTTGTATTTTTGAGGATTAATTTTATTATTGAACAACAACCATGTTCTCAATGAACCCAAAAAACTCATTAATATCAAAGCTGAATAGTTTTGGAAGTAGTTTTTAGTTTGTTTTTAGTTATAGCTAGTTTAGGGGGATATCTGTGTGTGCAGGTGACTATTACTGTGCATAATTATTAGGCAACTTAACAAAAACAAATATATACCCATTTCAATTATTTATTTTTACCAGTGAAACCAATATAACATCTCAACATTCACAAATATACATTTCTGACATTCAAAAACAAAACAAAAACAAATCAGTGACCAATATAGCCACCTTTCTTTGCAAGGACACTCAAAAGCCTGCCATCCATGGATTCTGTCAGTGTTTTGATCTGTTCACCATCAACATTGCGTGCAGCAGCAACCACAGCCTCCCAGACACTGTTCAGAGAGGTGTACTGTTTTCCCTCCTTGTAAATCTCACATTTGATGATGGACCACAGGTTCTCAATGGGGTTCAGATCAGGTGAACAAGGAGGCCATGTCATTAGATTTTCTTCTTTTATACCCTTTCTTGCCAGCCACGCTGTGGAGTACTTGGACGCGTGTGATGGAGCATTGTCCTGCATGAAAATCATGTTTTTCTTGAAGGATGCAGACTTCTTCCTGTACCACTGCTTGAAGAAGGTGTCTTCCAGAAACTGGCAGTAGGACTGGGAGTTGAGCTTGACTCCATCCTCAACCCGAAAAGGCCCCACAAGCTCATCTTTGATGGTACCAGCCCAAACCAGTACTCCACCTCCACCTTGCTGGCGTCTGAGTCGGACTGGAGCTCTCTGCCCTTTACCAATCCAGCCACGGGCCCATCCATCTGGCCCATCAAGACTCACTCTCATTTCATCAGTCCATAAAACCTTAGAAAAATCAGTCTTGAGATATTTCTTGGCCCAGTCTTGACGTTTCAGCTTGTGTGTCTTGTTCAGTGGTGGTCGTCTTTCAGCCTTTCTTATCTTGGCCATGTCTCTGAGTATTGCACACCTTGTGCTTTTGGGCACTCCAGTGATGTTGCAGCTCTGAAATATGGCCAAACTGGTGGCAAGTGGCATCTTGGCAGCTGCACGCTTGACTTTTCTCAGTTCATGTGCAGTTATTTTGCGCCTTAGTTTTTCCACACACTTCTTGCGACCCTGTTGACTATTTTGAATGAAACGCTTGATTGTTCGATGATCACGCTTCAGAAGCTTTGCAATTTTAAGAGTGCTGCATCCCTCTGCAAGATATCTCACTATTTTTGACTTTTCTGAGCCTGTCAAGTCCTTCTTTTGACCCATTTTGCCAAAGGAAAGGAAGTTGCCTAATAATTATGCACACCTGATATAGGGTGTTGATGTCATTAGACCACACCCCTTCTCATTACAGAGATGCACATCACCTAATATGCTTAATTGGTAGTAGGCTTTCGAGCCTATACAGCTTGGAGTAAGACAACATGCATAAAGAGGATGATGTGGTCAAAATACTAATTTGCCTAATAATTCTGCACTCCCTGTATATATATTGCTGTTAATTACATAGTAGCTGAGATTAAACATTAATGGTAAAGTATTTTATAACTCAGCTATTGAAAATCACATATGGAAATACAATTAGAGCTCTTCTAACATTTCAAGTGCAGGGCAACAAAGTCAAATGACATCTCAACTCAGTATATTTGATTGTTAAGAGTAGCTAGATATGACATCAATGGGCTAAAAATGCAAATACAATTAGAGTGAGGCACATTAGCTGAGAGCGAGGTACTAACAATTTTAGAAGCTTGTAATTAAAATATGTAGGAGACGAGTGCTATAGATATATGTGTATACAGTATATTTCTATAAATTATATTATGGTCATGAGTCTCACGCACCCCCCCCCCCCCGCCTAGGCCCCGGGCCCCTTCAGTCTGACAGTGACTCTGAGCTGAGGTCACTGTGAGTGACCAACCGAGCCCCCCGCGCACCCCCCTCAGTCTGACTCTGAGGACTGGAGTGGCGGAGCTCACCGTGCCCCTGCAGCCTGGCCTGCCTGGCCTGCACCCCCCCCCTCAGTTTGAGCAGCAGCTTTAAGCCTAAAGTTACCTTACCTCGTCGGATTCCACAGTCCACTCCGTTCTTCTCCCACTGGACCCATTCACCCAGACGTTCCACAGAGGGCAGAGCCTGACAGACCTCACCACAACACTCCAGAGCTCGGTCGACTCCTCCTGCTACTAACTGCCTGCAGCCTGCACCGCACATGCAGTCACAACAAGACAAACAATTGTTGAGATACACATGCGCACACTGCAGCTAGTCAGTCAGGAGGCAGAAGCAGTGCGCGCCAAAATGGAAAGTTCCGGCTGGGGCAGGCAGCCGGCCCAAGCAACAGACAGCACCCAGTCAGATCAAATAAAGTGCTGACAATTGTGCTGCGCCTGGCTGCCCTAGTGCCCCCTGGGCATTACAAATCAATGTGATGGTGAATAAGTTTTTTGGGGAAAAAATAATAATAAAAAAAAATTAATAATAAAAAAACAAAAAAAAAAAAACACCTGGCTTGTTGGGCCCCCCTGTTTGGGAGACCTGCTGGGCCCGGTCGCAATGGCGACCTATGCATCACCGTTAGTTACGCCCCTGCCAACAGACACATCAATACACAGTCACTCTCACTAATACTAATAAATGTCCCTGCCTATGATGAGTTTTTGTTTTTCGTGTCTTTATAAAGTAAAAGACTCTGCAAATCTGGGGCGAGATTACATATACGGCGCAGACTTCAGCGCATGTGCTGCAACCCGCACCACCCGTCATTTTACCTCGCACATCGGGGTATCCAATAAACGCTACCGGCAGTTCATAAAGTTCCATATGTCGGATAAACTAGCGATGTCCAGAAATGAGCGTAAATACAAATTTCTGGAGTCGCTATAAACTGCCGACGCTTAAGAAAAATAAAAAAAATATCAAATCTCCCGTAAAAGTCTAACACACCTCCCAAAAATAAGCCAGACACGTAAATCCCTATATCCGCCATCAAACCTACATAATAAACCCACTAATAAAAGTATTAACCCCTTAACCGACATCCCCCCGCACAACGCAATATGCCTTATTAACATTTTTACCCCTATATCCACCATCAAACCCACACCGCAAGTACTAACTAAAGTATTAACTTCTAAATCCGCCATCAAACCCACACTGCAAGTAATAACTAAAGTATTAACCCCTAAATCCACCAACCCCAACATCACAAACTACCTAATTGAACTATTAACCCCTAATCCGTCATTAACCCACAATGCAAACTGCCTATTAAAGTATTAACCCCTAAACCACCAAAGCCCACAACGCAATAAATCTATTAAAGTATTAACCCCTAAACCGTCAATAGGATGAGATTTGAATAGCCAATAGAATTTCAGTAACTCTCATCCTATTGGCTGATTTGAACAGCCAATAGGATTTGAATAGCTTGCATCCTATTGGCTGATTTGAATTTAAGGAATCCAATCAGCCAATAGGATTGAGCTCGCATTCTAGTGGCTGTTCCAAATAGCCAATAGAATGCGAGCTCAATCATATTGTCTGATTGGATCAGCCAATAGGATTGAAGCTCAATCCTATTGGCTGATTGCATCAGCTAATAGGATTTTTTCACCTGTAATTCCGATTGGCTGATAGAATTCTATCAGCCAATCGAAATTCAAAGGACGCCATCTTGGATGACATCATTTAAAGGAACCTTCATTGTATGGCTGGGACCATATGAAGAGGATGCTTCGCGCCGGATGTCTTGAAGATGGAGCCGCTCCACGTCGGAAGAATGAAGATAGAAGATGCCGCCTGAATGAAGACTTCTGCCAACATGGAGGACCACTTCTTGCCGCTTGGATGAA
Source organism: Bombina bombina (assembly GCF_027579735.1). NCBI lineage: Eukaryota > Metazoa > Chordata > Amphibia > Anura > Bombinatoridae > Bombina > Bombina bombina. Next base: position 956,751,220 of record NC_069500.1, read on the forward strand.
GACTTCTCCCAGCTTAATTGAGGACTTCTTGCTGCTTGGATGAAGACTACTCCCGGGTTCGTTGAGGATGGATGTCTGGTCTTCAAAAACTGTAAGTAGATCTTCAGGGGTTAGTGTTAGGTTTTTCTTTAAGGGTTTATTGGGTGGGTTTTATTTTTAGATTAGGGGTTGGGCTGAAAAAGAGCTAAATGCCCTTTTAAGGGCAATGCCCATCCAAATGCCCTTTTCAGGGCAATGGAGAGCTTAGGTTTTTTTAGATAGGATTTTATTTGGGGGGTTTGGTTGTGTGTTTTACTGTTGGGGGGTTGTTTGTATTTTTTTTACAGGTAAAAGAGATAATTTATTTGGGGCAATGCCCTGCAAAAGGCCCTTTAAAGGGCTATTGGCAGTTTAGTTTAGGCTAGGTTTTTTTTTATTTTGGGGGGCTTTTTAATTTTGATAGGGCTATTAGATTAGGTGTAATTAGTTTAAATATTTGATAATTTATTTTTTATTTTGTGTAATTTAGTGTTTGTTTTTTTTGTAATTTAGTTAATTGTATTTAATTCATGTAATTTATTTAATTGTAGTGTAAGGTTAGGTGTTAGTGTAAGACATGTTAGGTTTTATTTCACAGGTAAATTTGTATTTATTTTAGCTAGGTAGTTAGTAAGTAGTTAATAACTATTTACTAACTAGTCTACCAAGTTAAAATAAATACAAACTTGCCTGTGAAATAAAAATAAAACCTAAGATATCTACAATGTAACTATTAGTTATATTGTAGCTAGCTTAGGGTTTATTTTACAGTTAAGTATTTATTTAATTTTAAATAGGACTTATTTATGTATTAATTGAAATTTTTATTTAGATTTATTTTAATTATGTTCAAGTTAGTGGGTGTTAGGGTTACACTTAGGGTTAGGCTTAGAGGTTAATAACTTTAGTATAGTGGCAGCGATTTTGGGGGCAGCAGATTAGGGGTTAATAACAGTAATGTAGGTTGCGGCAATGTTAGGGACAGCAGATTAGGGGTTAATAATATTTAACTAGTGTTTGCGATGCGGGAGTACGGCGGTTTAGGGGTTTATATATATTATAGTGGCAGTGATATCGGGAGCGGCAGATTAGGGGCTAATAATTTTATTTTAGTGTTTGCGATGCAGGAGGGCCTCGGTTTAGGGGTTAATAGGTAGTTTATGGGTGTTAGTGTACTTTTTAGCACTTTAGTTATGAGTTTTATGTTACGGCTTTGTAACATAAAAGCCATAACTACTGACTTTCAGTTTACGGTATGGATCTTGTAGTTATGGACTGTACCGCTCGCTTGTTGGCCAGACAGGCAAACTCGTAATACCGGTGCTGTGGAAGTCCCATTGAAAAAGGACTTTTTGAAAGCTGCAGTAGTTACGTTGCGTAACGGCTAAAAAAGTGTGCGGTACACCAATACCTTCAAAACTCGTAATAGCAGCGGTAGTGAAAAAGCAGCGTTATGAGGTTTTTTCACTCATAACACACAACTCGTAATCTAGCCATTTATTAGTTATTGCGGGGGGGTTGGTGGTTGACAGGTAGATAGATATTGCGCATGTATTTTTGCAGGCAGTTACGAGAGTTACAGTGCTCCCATACTCAGCGCAAGGCTTGCTGCGGCTGCCTTTGTGTGGTGAGGTGAAAATGGAGTAAGATTTCTCCATTTTCGCCACGTAAGTCCTTGCGCTGAATATTAGATACCGATTTGTGTCACGGTCCCATGTTAGCTTACAGGAGTAAAAATTGCGGGCGACGTGTGAAATATATGTGCCGCATTTATATGCAGCACTGTATATTGGATACCAAAACTGCTGCATATGTAATGGGGCCCCTGCAGAGAGAAGTAGCAGCAATTGCTGTGCTTTTTTAAGTTCTGCTAAATATGCAACACATTTTAATAGATGTGAATATGTTTACCTTCTGTTCACCATGTTTAGAATATTTTGAAAATAAAACATTCAGAAAACCTCAAAACAGGGAATCTTAAAATGGTTCTCAGTCAGGGGCGTATTAAGGCCTAGGCAAACAACGCAAATTCCTAGGGCAGCAGATTGGGGGGCGCACTTTCTGTAGGCTCTGTGGGAAGCGGCAGGTGACTGGCTTTAAATTGAGCAACTATAGAGGAAAACCATAGTCCGAGACTGGTTGGTATTCAATGGCACTCACATCAAGTAGCCTTTATTAGAGTCCAGCCCTATATGTACTGAGTCCACCTACTTTCATACCTTCCCTCAAGGTAGGAAATGAAGCTGCAGTTCCTACCTGGCGTGCACCAGCGGAACACTTCATTGGAGTCTACAGTGGACCATATAACTCTGCACTCAGACAACGCTATTTGAGAGAGCCTGCAGTCTGCTTTCTTCCTCCCATGTGAAGCACTTGTCTGGAAGCTGCACGCTGGCTGCAGGTGATGGGCCTTGTTGTGGAGTTACTGCTTATTTGTATACTGTGTACAAATGCGCTAATTTTATTTATTTTTGCAAGCCCTGGTGAACATCTACTTTGGAAATGGTATGAAAATAAAAAGGTTACGTTACATCCTGACCAAAAAATAAAGCCTACAACCTGAGGGGAGGGAAGCAGAATTTTGAGTGCCTAGGGCAGCACAAAACCTAAATACACCACTGGTCTCAGTTGATTAAATATATTAAATTGCCACAATTCCAATGATAAAACCTCAAAGAATATAGATAAGGAGCGCTCAACAAAGGAGCAATAAAAGACTGGAGGGTGATAAACAAAACTAAAACTCTTACGGCTAGATTACGAGTTTTGCGTTTGGCTTAAAAAGCAGCGTTAGCCGGTCCTAACGCTGCTTTTTAACGCCCACTAGTATTACGAGTCTTAAAGTTACAGGCTCATCATCGCTCACTTTTTTGGCCAGACTTGGAAATACCGCAAATCTACTTACGTAAATTGCATATCCTCTTTTTTCAATGGGACTTGCATAGCACTGGTATTACGAGTCTGCCAAAAAGTGAGCAGTAGACCCTCTCCTGTCAAGACTGGTACCGCATTTTAAAGTCAGTAGTTAAGAGTTTTACACTACAACGCCGTAGCCTAAAACTCTTAACTAAAGTGCTAAAAAGTACACTAACACCCATAAACTACCCATTAACCCCTAAACTGAGGTCCTCCCGCATTGCAAACACTAAAATAAATATTTTAACCCCTAATCTGCTGAACCGGACATCGCCGCCACTATAATAAATATATTAACCCCTAAACCGCCACACTCCCGCCTCGCAAACATTAGTTAAATATTATTAACCCCTAATCTGCCGTCCCTAACATCGCCGACACCTACCTACATTTATTAACCCCTAATCTGCCGCCCCCAACATCGCCACCACTATACTAAAGTTATTAACCCCTAAATCTAAGTCTAACCCTAACACCCTCTAACTTAAAGCTAACTTAAAGGGACATTAAACCTAAAATATAATGTTATATAATTCTGCACATAGTGCAGAATTATATAACATTATATTAGTGCTATCGTTATAAAACCTTAGATTTCCTTTGAATTTTTTTAAAATATGTCAGTTTTTCAGACCCGCTCTCTGTGCTCTTCTGAGCGGGTCTGTTTTTATTACACAGCGCATCGGGCCAGCTGTCTAGTCACAGCCCGGCCCGACCGCGCCATAAAACTAAGTGCAGCTCGCTCCTGCTGTCAGACAGAGCTGGCCCGATGCGCTGTGTAATAAAAACAGACCCGCTCAGAAGAGCACAGAGAGCGGGTCTGAAAAACTGACATATTTTAAAAAAATTCAAAGGAAATCTAAGGTTTTATAACGATAGCACTAATATAATGTTAAATAATTCTGCACTATGTGCAGAATTATATAACATTATATTTTAGGTTTACTGACACTTTAAATATAATTAAAAGAAATCTAAATAAATATTCCTATAATTAACTAAATTATTCCTATTTAAAACAAAATACTTACCTATAAAATAAACCCTAAGCTAGCTACAATATAACTAATAGTTACATTGTAGCTAGCTTAGGATTTATTTTTATTTTACAGGGAAGTTTGTATTAATTTTAGCTAGGTACAATAGTTACTAAATAGTTATTAACTATTTAATAACTACCTAGCTAAAATAAAGACAAATTTACCTGTAAAATAAAATCTAACCTAAGTTACACTAACACCTAACACTACACTATAATTAAATTAATTCCCTAAATTAAATACAATTAAATACAATTAAATAAAATTAGCTAAAGTACAAAAAAAATTAAAAAATTACAGAAAATAATAAACAAATTACAAGATTTTAAAACTTATTACACCCAATCTAATCCCCCTAAAAAAATAAAAAAGCCCCCCCAAAATAAAAAAGCCCTACTCTACACTAAATTACAAATAGCCCTTAAAAGGGCCTTTTGCGCGGCATTGCCCCAAAGTAATCATCTCTTTTACCTGTAAAAAAATTACAATACCCCCCCAACATTAAAACCCACCACCCACACAACCAACCCTACTCTAAAACCCACCCAATACCCCCTTAAAAAAACCTAACACTAACCACTTGAAGATCACCTTACTGGGAGAAGTCTTCATCCAACCGGGCCGAAGTCCTCAACGAAGCCGGGAGAAGTTTTCATCCAAGCCGGGCGAAGTGGTCCTCCAGACAAGCAGAAGTCTTCATCCAGATGACATCTTCTATCTTCATCCATCCGGCGCGGAGCGGGTCCATCTTCAAGACATCCGACGCGGAGCATCCTCTTCATCCGACTGCTAACACTGAATGAAGGTTCCTTTAAATGACGTCATCCAAGATGGCGTCCCTTCAATTCCGATTGGCTGATAGAATTCTATTTTTATTTTGTTAGGGGGATTAGATTAGGTGTAATTAGTTTAAAAATCTTGTAATTTGTTTAATATTTTCTGTAATTTAGTGTTTTGTACTTTAGATAATTTAATTTATTGTATTTAATTGTATTTATTTTAGGGAAATAATTTAATTATAGTGTAGTGTTAGATGTTAGTGTAACAGGTTAGGTTTTATTTTACAGGTACTTTTGTATTTATTTTAGCTAGGTAGTGTATTATTGCCGGTAAAATAAAAATAAAGCCTAAGCTAATTACAATGTAACTATTTGTTATATTGTAGCTAGCTTAGGGTTTATTTTATAGGTAAGTATTTAGTTTTAAATAGGAATAATTTAGTTAATGATATGAATTTTATTTAGATTTATTTAAATTATATTTAACTTAGGGGGGTTAGGGTTATTCTTAGGTTTAGGGGTTAATACATTTAGAATAGTGGCAGTGACATTGGGGGCGGCAGATTAGGGGTTAATAAATATAATGTAGGTGTTGGCAATGTTGGCGGCAGCAGATTAGGAGTTAATAAGTATCATGTAGGTGTCGGAGATTTCGGAGACGGCAGATTATGGGTTAATAAGTATAATGTAGGTGTCGGGGGCGGCAGATTAGGGGTTAATAAGTGTAAGATTAGGGGTGTTGAGACTCGGGGTTCATGTTAGGGTGTTAGGTGTAAACATAACTTTTATTTCCCCATAGGAATCAATGGGGCTGCGTTACTGAGATTTACGCTGCTTTTTTTAGACTTTTTCTCAGCCGGCTCTCCCCATTGATGTCTATGGGGAAATTGTGCACGAGCATGTACGACCATCTCACCGCTGACTTAAGCAGCGCTGGTATTGGAGTGTGGTATGGAGCACAATTTTGCTCTATGCTCACTTCTTGCCTTTTAACGCTGGGTTTGTAAAAACCCGTAATACCAGCGCTGCAGGTAAGTGAGCAGTGAGAAAATAATGAACTGTAGCACCGCATAGCTCATAACGCAAAACACGTAATCTGGCCGTAAGAGTTTTAGTTTTGTTTATCACCCTCTAGTCCTTTATTGCTCCTTTGCTGAGCACTCCTTATCTATATTCTTTGCGGTTTTACTATTATTTGTTACTATGCCTAGGGAAGGGTTGGTTTAGATAGGAGCTCATACAGGACATTTCTGAGCGCCTCTTTTTCGTTTTACTTTAACTCACAATTCCAATGATAACAGCTTAAGGAAACAAATGCAGTGGTTGCATTGGTCAAAGAAAAAACACAGGTCAACTGAGAAAAAAACCATGGATTTGTGTAAGTGGCTTATTGTTTGCAGAGTTCAGAAGAATATGAATATCTAATTCTACCACCAGGTGTCAGTGTAAACGTTTTAGGATGCAGGTAGAATTTTCTGGTGCCAAATTGGGCATAATGCCAGTGTTGCTGACTGTATGGTTTTATGTTTCCAATGTTCCCAACAGAACATGCACTGAATGAGACAGCTATGGCTGCAAGGAGAACCTTTGTACTATAACAACTGTATTATGTCAATCACAACAGAGGGTTTTCAGTAGCCAGAAAGGTTCCATGTGTGGAAAAATTTATAAGCAAATATTTGTTTCTAGGTAGGTGTACCTGCTACAAAAAGGCTAATTTAATTTGAAACACCAAATAATGCAAGTACTGCCAATCTCACATCAGTTTCAACACTTGGTAAACGACATTCAACTGAAAATTGAAGCTATTTATTCCTTTTTGCATTGACTTGAGCTATATCAAATATATATTATGAAATGTTTTAAAGGGATATGAAACCAAAATATTTTATTTCATGGTTCAGATACAGTATGTGAGTTTAAACAACTTTCCAATTTAGTTCTACTATCTAATTTGTTTTGTTCTCTTGTTATCTCTTTGTTGAAAAATATACCTAGGTAGGCTTAGGAGCTGCTGATTAGTAGCTGCACAGCAGCACATGCTTTGTGTTATTGGCTCACCCAATGCGTTAACTAGCTCCCAGTAATGCATTGCTGCTTCGTCAACAAAGGATACCAAGGAATGAAGCAAATTAGATAATAGAAATAAATTGCAAAGTTGTTTAAAATTGTATTCTTTATCTGAATAATGAAAGAAATTTTTTAAATTTCTTGTCCCTTTAATTTAGTGTCTACTGTTTGTCCTTGAAGAGTCACACACAGACTATATGAGTCATGAGTACTTACAACAAATGAAATGGCGCCAATTGTTTTAAATATTTTTTCCAATTAAATACATGAACATATGTACACTGCTTATAGTTAGGAGAAGATGCTCCCTGGGAGCCCCCACACTACCTGTGCGCTATCTACTACAAGCTATCGGACACTGTCCCAGAACTCTGTGCAGAAAGACCATGGGACAACACCACCACTGCACTCCTTGTCAGAGTGCTTGCCAGGTGAGTTTTGTATAGTTTTTAAACTATGTTCTGTCTTGAAAGTAAGCTGTGCTGAACATTTGTATTATCTACGATTATTTTACCTTTGTTTATTAAAACTTCTAACATTCAACCAACTCTAGTGGTGGCTAAAGGACCATTAACCCTTTGAGTGTTAAGCACTTTCCCACCTGGGTGCTAAAACCCAATTCTTACACTGTTGGAAAGGTTAGGCTATTACCTTTCCAACAGTGGGTCTTGGGGATCTGTAGCTGATTAGATGCCTTAGATACAGGCTTTTAAGCAGCATGCCCCCTGCTCCTATACTTAACATTGTTAAGTATAAATAAAGTTGCGTGGTGATGTCATCATGTTATTACACCACGCATAACTTTAAGCCCCGGCGATGCCTGTCATTATGCATAAGAACCCAGATCTCCCTCAAAGTGGGAGAGTGCTAGTGACGGCTCTGAGCTGTCATTAGCACCTGACTGAGAAAATTTGTGATGTCTCAAAGCCGTCATTAGCACTCAAGGGGTTAAACACAACTGAATTGCATAATCAACAAATGCATAATAAAAACAATGGAATTGCCCTTACTCTAAATTTCAAATGAGCAGTAGATTTTTTTCTAATAAAACTTCATTACATTTCCCCACCCCCTGTATCATGTGAAAGTCATCAGCAAATCACAGATTCATAACCGTAAGTATTCTGAGAACTATTGCACATGCTCAGTTTTAGCTGGTGCTTCAGAAAAAGATTGTGCACAATTTAAAAATGGAAGTAAATTGCAAAGTATTTTAGAACTTTATGTTATATCTGAATCCTGAAAATTTTATTTTGACTTTACTGTTCCTTTAATGCCGCTAGGTTATAGACTGCAAACTTTAACATTACATGCACACTTATAACTCACAATATTTTTGTTTTTTACAACAGGTGTTCTGATGGGGAAGACTAAAATCTTAGACAAACTCCACACTTCTGAAGCACAATTTGAAGTGACCAAATTGGTTCTGCAGAAATTGTGTAAACGAGGTACATGGCCCTCCAGAGAATATGGTGATTAAAATACATGAACATTTGGAGTCATACATTTAAATTTTCAATTGCTGCCAGCAAGTAAAAACATAGACAGTCTAAGAAGTCAAATCAATAATGTAAATGCATGTAACAGTGCAGAACAAATATTTAAAGGGACAGTCTAGGCCAAAATAAACTTTCATGATTCAGATAGAGCATGTAATTTTAAACAATTTTCCAATTTACTTTTGTCACCAATTTTGCTTTGTTCTCTTGGTATTCTTAGATGAAAGCTTAACCTAGGAGGTTCATATGCTAATTTCTTAGACCTTGAAGCCCACCTCTTTCAGATTGCATTTTAACAGTTTTTCACCACTAGAGGGTGTTAGTTCACGTATTTCATATAGATAACACTGTGCTCGTGCACGAGAAGTTATCTGAGAGCAGGCACTGATTGGCTAGATTGCAAGTCTGTCAAAGAACTGAAAAAAGGGGCAGTTTGCAGAGGCTTAGATACAAGATAATCACAGATTTGAAAAGTATATTAATATAACTGTGTTGGTTATGCAAAACTGGGAAATGGGTAATAAAGGGATTATCTATCTTTTAAAACAATAAAAATTCTGGTGTAGACTGTCCCTTTAATGTTTTTTTTATTATTGCACTATTAGTTGCATAGTGTGTTTAACCCTTAGAAAAAGGAATAACACATGCCGGATGGACATGATTCGCTGTAGTGAAACATGCCCACCCGACATTGCTAAATGCCAACAGCTGTTGGCAAATTCAGCTTTAGAGCAGCTAAGCACTACTGGGAAATAGTTGAACATATCTAGTGAGCCAATCTCAAGAGACAAATGTGTGTAAGTGCCAATCACCAGCTAGCTCCCAGTAGCCTAGGATATGTACATATTCTTTCCAACAAAGGATACCAAGAGAACAAATTACTTTTGATAATAGAAGTGAATCTAAAATTGTCTAAAAAGTACATGCTCTGTATGAATCATACAAGTTTAATTTTGGATTTCCTTTCTTAATATTCTATCACCAGAACTGTCATTTTTGTATGTGGCATAATAAAAATGACTTAGATAGACATATTGTACGTCAAACAACTATAAAAACCAATACGAAAATTCTAGAAATATAAGCCAAAGAAAATATTGACACCCAATCAATGAAAGTATTTTCACATTCTTCTGCAATTGATCCTTTCAAACAAGCAGAAAATGACTCCTATATATTCCTATTGTATTCACAGCTATCAAGGTTGTGCATAGAAAAAAGCAGCTTGCGCTCTATACTTGACATAAATGTGACTGTGCAGTTTGCAGAAATAAAAAAAGGTTGCATGTTTATAGTCTCTTAGGGAAAAAATGCAATAGAATACACAAAGGCAAAATGGATAAATGCTTAATTGTTTTTCAATTAGACATCATCAGTTTATTATTACCTTTATTTGTATTGCACAGATTCCACAGTGTTATACAGGTGGTACAACAAAAAGGTAAGACCAAGGCCTCTATTTAACAAGGTCTGGCGGACCTGATCCGACAGTGCGGATCAGGTCTGCCAGACCTCGCTTAATATGGAGAGCAATACGCTCTCCGTATTCAGCATTGCACCAGCAGCTCACAAGAGCTGCTGTGCAACGGCGCCCCCTGCAGACTCGCGGCCAATGGGCCGCCACCAAGGGGATGTCTATCAACCCGATCATACTCGATTGGGCTGATTTCCGGCGATGTCTGTCCGCTTGCTCACGGGCCGTCAAGCTCCTTTCGGAGCTTGATAGATAGGCCCTAAAATGGGATGGAAGGATTACAAGGACCTGAGCTAGAGATCTTACAATCTAAGTGAAATTGAACACAAAGGGATCAATTAATCAATTGCCAGGCGGACATGATTCTTTTTTTTTTTTTTTTAAATCTTTATTTATATTCAACAAGTTACATTTGTAAATAATATTACTATTTGACCCCAAACAGGGGGTAAATTAGTATTACGTTTCATAGACAAAATGGACATCAAAATAAAAGGTATATCAACTGAAACATTATTACGTAATATAATTTGCACAGAAAAAAATCATAAGCCAAAAACTGCTCTATCATGAGCATTACCAGTAAAACCTTTATTAAAAATGAATATTGCATAAATATGAATTAACATGCTTTTACATGTTTTCATCTACTTATCTGCAAAGTGCTCCAATGCAATTCTATATATATCTTTATATGTGTACATATGTATTTATGTGTTTATATGTGTATATATATATATATATATATATCTACAGTATATGTGTCTTAAATACATATATATACACATATAAATACACATATGAATACAAAAATACATATGTGTGTCACGCCGCTCCGTCTTGGCAGCGGCTCTGCCTCTCCTACCACAGCCGTTGCCATGGTTGCGACGGTTTTTGGCTTCTGATGCCCCTCTCCTGTTTGATGTTCTTGGTGCGGACCTGCACCTATGTAAGTACCTCTCACTTTATGCACTTTGCCCAAGTATAGGTGTTACGGTGTGTGCTCCTGGGTGCTTATATTTTTCTACCTGAACTGCTGATTGCCTTATTGTTGGTGACCTCTGCCTGTTCCTGACCATTCTACTGGTTTAACTGCTGAACTGTTGATTGCCTTATTGCTGCGGACCTCTGCCTGTTCCTGACCATTCTATTGGTTTATCCCTGAACTGCTGAACTTCTGGATTGCCTTTTTTTGGCCGGACTTTGCTTGTCTTTGACGATTCTCTGCATTACCCTTATTGCTGTGAAGGACTACCCTGTCTACTATGAGTACTGCTTACCTCATTTCTTAAACTCACTTTGTTCTGGAATATTTCCTTATCCTTCCACTTGACACCAGGATAAGAATACTACTGGCCAAGTTTGGTCTGATAGGGAAATATCCCACGAGCATTACATTATACTTGGGCCATGGACCTAAATGAGGTAACAAGAGCAGTCTCTCTTCAGGAACAGACTCTGGGAACCCATGCCATATACTTACAGAATTGGGATTCTAAACTAGAAACTATAACCGCTATGCTCTCCTCACTTGTTTCAGAGAAAAAGGCTGCTCCTGTTGCCACACAGCCACTGCTGCTAGTGCTACAACCTCCTCCCCAGTTTCTGGTAGTATACCCCGAATATACTATATTCTCAACCAGTGCAGGCTGCATTTCCGTAATGACCCTCACACCTTCCAGTCTCATCAGTTAAAGTTCACTTTTATCATTTCCTTATTGAAAGACAAGGCTCTAGCTGGGTCTCTGCCATTTTGGAACAGAGTGCTCAGCTCCTGAACAATGCAGATACCTTCATTTCTGCATTATCTTCTGTATTTGGGACCTCTGGTGACACTTCTGCTGCAGAATACTCTCTCTTAGATCTCCGCCAGAGCAATAGATCTGTGGCACAATACGCCCTCAAGTTTCGCACCTTGGCACTTGAGACCAGTTGGGATGGCAGTGCTCTCAAAGTGGCCTTTACGATAGGCCTGCATGAGCGTATAAAAAGTGAGCTAATTTATTGTGATGTTCCATCCTCCCTGGATGAATTCATAACACTTTGCATCTGTCTGGATTTGCGCTTTCAGGAGAGACAAGCTGAGAGAGAGAGAACTTCCCTCTCATCCTCCTACCCGTTGAGTCACTCGACTGTCCTCTACTCCTTCAGCACATCCAGTTACCTCTGAAGAAGAACCCATGGATCTCTCTTCCCTTAAGCCCTCTGAATCTGAAAGACAGAAAAGAAGGAGATTAAGACTGTGGGGTTGAATTATCATTGTGTGAGCGGATATGATCCGATATTGCGGATCATGTCCGCTGCATATCGATAAATGCCGACAGCATACGTTCTTGGCATTTATCATTGCACCAGCAGTTCTTGTGAACTGCTGGTGCAATACCGCCCCCTACAGATTTGCGGCCAATTGGCCGCTAGCAGGGGGTGTCAATCAACCTGCTCGTATTGGATCGGGTTGATTTCTGTAGATTCCTGTCCGCTGCCTAGGAGCAGGCGGTCAGGTTATGGAGCAGAGGTTTTTAGACCGCTGCTTCATAACTTGTGTTTCCGGCAAGCCCAAAGGCTCGCCAGAAACACAGGGCATCAAGCTCTGTATGGAGCTTGAAAATATGCCCCTGTGTTTCTATTGTGGTTCAAATTCACACTAACTCAAGAATTGTGATATACTGCTGGGAAAAGCCAACGCTTAGAGGATAAAAGTGGGGTACCTCTAAGCCTGGCCACTACTAATTCCCCTCACTCTTCTCGGATCCTGGTACCTGTTACCCTTACCTTTCTTCAGAATTCTGTCCACGCTCAAGCTTTTATTTATTCAGGGGCAGCTGTAAATTTCCTAAATCACCGTTTCATGATTCACGCAGGGTTGCCTCTTCTTCAGAAAAAAACAATATCTTAAAATAACCTCTCTGGATGGCACTCCCCTTGGATCAGGTTTAATCCATTTCGAATCAGCACCTCTAACCATGACTGTGGGAGTCCTACATACCAAACAGTTGCAGTTCGATGTCATTCATTCTCCTGCACAACCAGTTATCCTTGGTCTTCCTTGGCTACGTAAAGAAAATCCTCAATTCGACTGGACTGAGGGACTGAGGGTAAATCCTGTTTTCACTCCTGCCTGGCTAAGGTTACTCTGCTGCATCACATCCCTATAGCCAGCCTTCTGACCCCTTCTAATCTTCCCTCATTATATGCAGAATTTATGGATGTCTTTGAAAAGAAAGCAGCTGATGTGCTGCCACCTCACTATCCTTATGAATGCAAAATTGACCTCTTTCCTGGAGCCCCACTTCCTTAAGGGAGGACTTATCCGCTCTCCAAAGCTGAAACCAAGGCCATGGAGGAATACATCCAAGAGAACCTAGCTAAAAGTTTTATTCACCCTTTCTCCTCTCCTGCCAGGGCTGGCTTCTTCTTTGTGAGTAAAAAGGATGGTGGTCTGAGACCCTGTATCGACTACAGAACCCTTAACATCATTACAGTCAAGAGCCATTAAACTATTTCTTTGATCACTGAATTATATTATTCGGTCCAAAATGCTTGCTAATTTACAAAATTGGATCTATGTGGGGCGTACAATCTCATTCGTATCTTCCCGGGACATGAGTGGAAGACTGCCTTCAACATGAGATCAGGGCATTATGAATACCTCGTAATGCCTTTTGGGTTGTGCAATGCCCCTGCTGTCTTTCAAACATTTGTCAATGATGTCTTCCGAGACCTCCTTAATCACACTGTCATCGTTTATTTGGATGACATCCTTATATATTCCACCACCCTTTAGGAGCATCATGAGCATGATCAAGTCCAGATCCAGTTCCTTTGATAGGTCATCTCAAAGGAGGGTTTTGCCATGAATCCTACAAAGCTAACCGCAGTTCTGGAATGGCCTCAACCCACCTCATTAAAGGAACTACAGAGATTCTTGGTTTTCCAAATATTATCTCAAATTTATAAAGAACTTCTTCCAAATCATTGCTCCACTCACTGAGTTAACTAAACGAACCAGAAACTGCGAAAATTGGCCTACAGTAGCTGTGGATACTTTCTCTCATCTGAAAAAGGTATTTTGTTCTGTTCCTGTGCTCAGCCACCCTGATCCTGACCTACAGTTCACTCTAGAGGTTGATGCCTCTGATATAGGAGCTGGTGCAGTCTTAACTCAAAGGGACCCTTTAACCTCTAAGTTGCAACCTGTAGCCTTTTTTTCCAAACGGTTTACTCCTGTAGAGAGAAATTATGGTGTGGGTAATCGTGAACTCTTAGCCATTAAGATGGCCCTTACTGAATGGTTTCATTGACTAGAAAGTACCGCCAACCCCATTCAGGTAAGAATATGACTTACCTAGAAACTGCTCATCGACTCAATCCTCGACAGGCCAAGTGGGTCTTGTTCTTTTCTCATTTTAACTTCAGAGTCTCTTATCTTCCTGGGACCAAGAATAAAAAGGCTGATGCTCTTTCCCATCAGTTTCCTCAGACTAATGACTCTTTTGAAGCACTTTTTGAACACATCATTCCTCCGTCCTGTGTGCTTGCTCACCTTAACACCTCTCTTCTTCAAAAAACTGTGTGCCCAGTCTAGAAAACCTTGTGAAGCCCCTGCGACATCCTGGTTTGACAAGAACCTTTAAACTTCTTTCCTGACATGTATGGTGGCCTATTATGAAGTCTGACTCCCAGGATTATGTTAAGGCCTATAGAAAAGGGAGAAGGCGCTTTTCTATAGATCTGTTTTGAAGTGGATGGCAATTACCCTGAGGAGAGCAGCCAGTTAAACTCTGTGTGTGTTTCCAAAAACACACATCTCAATTGGAGTTTTATTTACAAATATATAATCCTTTTTTCTAATGTTTGCACCTTGAAGTATATCTATATAGGTTATATTTTATATATGCATTATTGTAATTTGTATTTACACATTACAAATCTACATATCACTTATTGCAATTCTGAGTAACAATTTATACCAAATGTTTGTTTCCCCAGTCATTGCAGATTGGCTAATCTTAAAGTGATAGCGCCCCTTTTTACACTTTATTGTGTTTAATAGACACTTCGAGTATATATTCACACCTAGCATCTGAGTCTTTACTTGTGCAGAATTGCACAATTTTAAAGTGATAGCGCCCCTTTTTACACTGTTTTGTGTTAACCTTTTTTCCATGTTAAGGCCTGCCTGACTTGTGCTGCTAATAAGACTCCCTGATCCTTGCCCCATGGCCTACTCCAACCATTGTCTATTTCTAAACAACCCTGGACACACATAGCATTGGACGACTTCATGTATTCCTGTGACTATTGTTTCTGACAGAGGTCCTCAATTCATCTCTACCTTTTGGAGAGCTTTTTGCAATTGATTGGAACCACTGTTTGCTTGTCCTCTGGTTACCATCCCCAAACTAATGGGCTAACGGAGAGAATAAATCAAGATTTTTAGAGTTATCTCAGAATCTATGTCAATTCTCTACATACCAATTGGTCTGAGTTGTTGCCCCTGGCTGAGCTGGCAAAGATCATTGGCACTCCTCTCTATGATGTTCTCCATTTCAAGTCACTGCAGGCTATCAAACTTGTGTCTTTCCTCTTTCTGTTCAGCATACAGGGGTTCCTGCTGCAGAACATTGCTTTACTGACCTCACTACTCATTGGCAACGTATTCGCTCTCAGTTACCTTCAGCTGTCACCAGATACAAGAGGTTTGCCCATCATCATCCAGCTACTGTTTGTGCCTTTTCAGTAGCTGAATGCGTCTGGGTCTCTACTCGACATGTTTGTTTACATCAACCCTGTCATAAATTAGGACCTAGGTATATCGACCCATACAAGGTCCTTAAAAGACTTTCTCTTGTTGTCTACAGATTGGCTTTGCCCAGAACCCTGCACCCAGTCTTCCATACATAACTGCCCAAGCCGTACATCATGAAAAGATATACTCGACTCAGACCTCCTCCTCCTCCACTCCTGCTTCATGGTGAACCTGAATATAAGGTCGCTAAAATCCTAGACTCCAGACTTAGGCAGAGGCAACTTCAATACCTAGTGCATTGGAAGGGTTATTCTGTGGCAGATCGTTCCTGGATTCCAGCCTGTGATGTGAACCTCCGTCTTTGGTCTCCTGGTTTCATTCTGCTCATCCCTCCAAGCAAGGTTAGGGTCCCTGGGGTACCCTTTGAGAAGGGGGCTGTGTCACGCTGCTCCGTCTTGGCAGCAGCTCTGCCTCTCCTACCATGGCCATTGCCATGGTTGTGGCGGTTGTGGCAATGATGTCATCGCCGCACGCCACTTCTGACCTCTGATGCCGCTATTCTGTTTGATGTTCTTGGCGCGAACCTGCGCCTATGTAAGTACTTCTCACTTTATGCACTTTTCCCAAGTATAGTTGTTACTGTGTGTGCTCCTGGATGCCTATATTTTTCTACCTGAACTGCTGATGGCCTTATTGTTGCTGACTTTTGCCTGTTCTTGACCATTCTATTGGTTTACCCCTGAACTGCTGAACTGTTGATTGCCTTATTGCTGCTGACCTCTGCATGTTCCTGACCATTCTACTGGTTTACCCCTGAACTGCTGGATTGCCTTTCTGTTGCCGGACTGCTTGTCTCTGACCATTCTCTGCCTTACCTTTATTGCCGTGAAGAACTACCCTGTCTACCGTAAGTACTGCTTACCTAATTACTTAAACTCACTTTGTTCTGGGATATTTCCTTATCCTTCCACTTGATGCCGGGATATGAAGACTACTGACCAAGTTTGGTCTGATAGGGAAATATCCGATGAGCATTACAATGTGCACATATATAGACATATATACACTGGGCGCCCACTTTATTACGTACAGCTACCTAGTAGTTTGTTGAAAATGCTGAAAATGTTGTGGAGGTACTGTGTACCATGTAGACATGAGTGTGGCATGCAACTACTGGAAATTTGACAGAGGTGTAGGCCTGCATTGAATAGCCCTTTCCAGTTCATCCCAAAGATGTTCAATAGGATTGAAATCTGGGGACTGAGCGGGCCACTGCAGCAAAGAAAAGCCATTGTAATGTTCCAGGAACCATCTCATAGTGATGTGGGCTTTGTACATTGGCACATTATCCTGCTGGAAGTAACCATCTGCCTGAGGATAAAATGTCAACATGAACAGATTGGACATACTATTTCAAAGCCCCTTCTGGCTCCAGCAACAGGATCTCCCACAAGTCGTTTTTCCACTTGACTGTATTCCCCAAAGGATTTCCCTAGGAGGACGTAAAGCCATTGAAAGAACAATCTCTGAACTCAACTGTGAACCAGTGATAGGATTTGAGTGTCTATTTAGATGATGTACTACTTATGTCTAGTAAGTGCATAATTTGGCCATTTTTATTTGTTTAAATAAATCTGCATTTGAATCTGCAATGCGCTGTCTCTATTTGTGTATTCCATAAATGGATGCACTTGGTCAGCAACAATGTTTATGTATGCTGTGGCATTCAGATGTGAATCTAGGAGTATCAATGGACCCAATGTGTACCAGGAAAACATTCCCCACACCATAACTCCGTCCCCACCAACTTGCGCAGTTTTCAACAGACATGACAGGTTCAATATATATGGCTGTTTTTGCCATATTCTCAGCCTGCTATCAACATCACACACTAGGAACTTTGACTCGTCAGACTTAGCGACCTTTTTCCAGTCTTTGATTGTCCAGTGCTGGTGTTGTTGTGCCCACAGAAGGCGTGCTCTCTTGTTCTTTTCTGATAGCATTGGCACCCAACGTGGCCGCCGGCTGTTGTAGCCCATCTGAGACAAGGTGCGCCTTGTGGTGCATTGTGATATATTTTCCCCACTTCAAGGTTAAATTCTGATGTGATTCACAAAATTGCGGCCTGTCTCTTTGCTTGCACAAGTCTAGCCATTCTCCTCTGACCTCTCTCATCGAGAATTTTTCTTCAACAAGACTGTCGTTGACTGGATATTTTTTGTTTATTGCACCATACTCGATACACCCTTGAAACTGTGGTACATGAAAAGTACAGGAGTACTGCCATTTCAGAAATGTTTCATCCAGCACGTCTTGCACCTACTATCATACCACGTTCAAAGTCCATTAGATCAACACTCTTTCCCATTCTCGCTGTGGTTTGTACACTTAACTGATAGTAGGAAGGTTGTTCTGCTGTATATATACTAAAACTGTGGCCACTTGATGTGCAACGTAGTGGAACGAACCATTTGTGTGCAGGGCTGTACTTAATAAAGTGGCCGCACAGTGTATATACATACATATACATCTTAAAACATACAGTCGTATGGAAGAGTTTAGGCACCCCTGACAATTTCCATGATTTTCATTTATAAATAATTTGGGTGTTTGGATCAGCAATTTCATTTTGATCTATCAAATAACTAAAGAACACAGTAATATTCAGTAGTGAAATGAGGTTTACTGGATTAACGGAAAATGGGCAATATGCATCAAAACAAAATTAGATAGGTGCAGAAATTTGGGCATCCCAACAGAAATATTGCATCAATATTAAGTAGAGCCTCCTTTAGCCGAAATAACAACCTCTAGACGCTTCCTATAGCCTGTAATGAGTGTCTGGATTCTAAATGAAGGTATTTTGGACCATTCCTCCTTGCAAAACATCTCCAGTTAAGTTAGGTTTGATGTTTGCCAAGCATGGATAGCCCGCTTCAAATCACCCCACAGATTTTCAATGATATTCAGGTCTGGGGACTGGTATGGCCATTCCAGAACATTGTACTTTTTCCTCTGCATAAATGCAAGAGTAGATTTTGAGCAGTGTTTTGAGTTGTTGTCTTGTTGAAATATCCAGCCCGGCATAACTTCAACTTTGTGACTAATTCCTCAACATTATTTTCAAGTATCTGCTGATATTGAGTGGAATCCATGCGACCCTCAACTTTAATGAGATTTCCAGTACCGGCACTGGCCACACAGCCCCACATCATGATGGAACATCCACCAAATTTTACTGTGGGTAGCAAGTGTTTGTCTTGGAACGCTGTGTTCTTTTGCCACCATGCATAACGCCCCTTGTTATGACCAAATACTCAATCTTTGTTTCATCAGTCCACAGCACCTTCTTCCAAAATGAAGCTGGCTTGTCCAAATGTGCGTTTGTGGTGTGTGTGCAGAAAAGGCTTTTTCTGCATCACTCTCCCATACAACTTCTCCTTGTGCAAAGTGCACTAAATTGTTGAACGATGCACAGTGACACCATCTGCAGCATCCTTTGCCTCTCCGATATTTTACTTGGCCTGCCACTTCTGGCCTTAACACGAACTGTGCCTGTGGTTTTCCATTTTCCTCACTATGTTCCTCACAGTGGACACTGACAGCTTAAATCTCTGTAATAGCTTTTTGTAGCCTTCACCTAAACCATAATGTTAAACAATGTTTGTTTTCAGTTCATTTGAGATTTGTTTTGAGGCCCCATGTTGCCACTCTTCAGAGGAGAGTCAAAGAGAACAACTTACAATTGGCCATCTTAAATACCTTTTCTCATGCACCTGTCTATTAAGTTCAAGGCTTAATGGGCTCACCAAACCAATTGTGTGTTCTAATTAATCAGTGATAGGTAGTTACAGGTATTCAAATCAACAAAATGACAAGGGTACCCAAATATATGCACCTGTCTAATTTCATTTTGATGCATACTGCACATTTTCTGTTAATCCAATAAGCCTCATTTCACTACTGAAATATTACTGTGTCCTTCAGTTATTTGATCAAAATGAAATTGCTGATCCAAACACCCAATTATTTATAAATTAAAATCAAGGAAATTGTCTGGGGTGCCTAAACTTTTGCATATGACTGTGTATGTATATATATATATGTATATATATATATATATATATATATATA